>NW_027530408.1:2350653-2386521 GCF_008692635.1 Crocuta crocuta | reverse complement strand
GGGGAGGGGGGTTGTGGCCTCCTCCCAGGCTGCCCCCGTCATTCCTCTGTAAATATCAACCACCTTCCGTGCACACGGAATTACTGATCATACAGTCATGCGACCAAGAACGAGAGCCACGTGCCATACACATAAACAAGTCATACAGCGCATTCCTATTCTAAACCATTTTGAAATACCCAGAGGTGAGGATTATTTCCAGTCGAAATCATCTCAGACGTCACTTACCAAGTCTGACAACCGTAACTTTCCACTTATTCAGTGGATGCTAACTTAGGCCGGGGGAGGGGGGGAGTACAGTGAAATGCCAGCAGCTTCAAAAGAAANGGGGGAGAAAAAACGAAAAGGAAAAAGAAAAGAAACACTCACACTTGACAAGGAGCACCATCTAGAGGAAATACATGGTAAAGCTATTCTTCTAGCAAATCCAGCCTCCAGTGCCCTTCAATACAGAGAGCTAAATGCTGAGCCCCCAGCTTTGGGCCACACGAACAGGAGTCCAGATCGAAGACACTCGTGAGCGCCTGTGACTTGTGCTGGGCAGCGACACCTTTAGTGCCCAGGTCTGGCACCCGTGTGACAAGTCAGAGCAAGCCCAGAGTCCAGAAACCTGCCGTAGGACACAGTAGACAATGGAACACATAGTGTGTGATGTACCAAACAGTCAAACTCACATGTCAAAAACACATGTTCGTGATGTACCGAACATGGTCAAACTCCTAGAATCAGAGTAGAATGGTGGTTTCCAGAAGCTGGAGAGAGAGGGAAGGGGAAATGATTGTTCAATGGGTCTAAAGGCTGGAGAGATGGGGAGCGGGGGTGACTGTTCAATGGGTATAAAGTTTCAATCATGCAAGATGAGGAAGTCCTAGAGACTTGCGGTGACACGTTGTGCCGCCGCTGACACCACTGGACTGTACCCGAAAATGTGTTAAGAGAGAAGACGTCATGTTAAGTGTTCTTATCACAACAAAAGAAAAAGAAAGACTAGATTCGTGCTTGCAGATGGGGGGAAAGGAGACATAGGACAACGGTGCCCCTCAGGGCATTTTCTGTGATTCTGGGAAAGCAGACAATTGAAAATCCATGTTTGCAAGTCTTAAGATGAAGATTTTTAATGTGGATAATAAATATCTCCGCATTTAAGCAATTGAATTCAGTAAGTTTGCTTTTGAACTGTAACCTTGTAGTTTTAAAAAAGGACGTTAACATTGGCATTAGCTGCCTCCTATTCAGGATTCCAATCCCACCTTTTATTTTGGGATTTCCTGGATGTGTGCCCACTAGCAGAAACCAGGAAGATGGGCCACATGACATGGCCTCCTTCAGCCCCCTGAGTGGCAGGGAGGATCCCCAGGGTTGGAGTCCGGAGGGAGGTAGGGGGCAAGCAACAGACCCACTACCTCCCAAGCCTATCTGGGCACTAAAAGGAAGCTCAGAGAAGCCCATTTTATCTAATCATTCATTAAGGTGATAAGAAAAACAGGCTCAGACTTCCCAGTGTATTTTTTTAACCTTTTTAACATTTATTCATTTTTGAGCAAATCAGAGGACACTAGATGCTGGCAAGGATGTGGAGAAACGGGCACCCTCCTACACTGTTGGTGGGAATATAAACTGGTGCAGCCCCTCTGGAACACAGTGTGGAGGTTCCTCAGGAAACTAACAATAGAACTCCCCTAGGACCCAGCAGTAGCACTGCTAGGAATTTACCCAAGGGACACAGGAGTGCTGATGCATAGGGGCACATGTACCCCAATGTTCACAGCAGCACTCTCAACAATAGCCAAATCATGGAAAGAGCCTAAGTGTCCATCAACGGACAAATGGATCAGGAAGATGTGGTTTATCTAGACAATGGAATATTACGAGACAATGAGAAAGAATGAAATCTGGCCACGTGTAGCAACATGGATGGACCTTGAGGGTGTTACGCTGAGTGAAATAAGTCAGGCAGAGAAGGACAAATATCATATGTTTGCACGTATAGGAGGATTAGGAGGAACTTAACGGAGGACCGTGGGGGAGAAGAAGAGGGGAAATGGTGGGGGAAAGGGAGAGAGGCAAACCATGAGAGACTCTTGAATGCTGAGAACAAACTGAGGACTGATGGGTGTGGGGGGGGAGGGGGAGATGGACATGGAGGAGGGCACTTATGGGGATGAGCACTGGGTGTTGTATGGAAACCAACTTGACAATAAACTATTTCTAAAAAAATTAAAATGAATAAATAAATAAACAAAAACAAACAAACAAAAAACATTTATTCATTTTTGAGAGAGAGAGAGAGTGTGAGCTGGGTGGGGCAGAGAGGGAGACACAGAATCGGAAGCAGGCTCCAGCTCTGAGCTGTCAGCATGGAGCCCAATGCAGGGCTTAAACCACGAGTGGTGAGATCATGACCTGAGCTGAAGTCGGACCCTTAACTAACTGAGCCAGCCAGGCACCCCTCTTGGTGTATTTTTAAAGGTGGGTTTTATTATTATGAGGCCAACAGACCAGAGACACCTGCCATTGAAAAGACGGTTTACTATTCATAGTTCCCAAGAGGAGGAAGCATGCTGCGCCACGAGGGGCCACACAAGGAAACACCAGGGTTAGTCAGGAGGCAGAGGAAGCCAGGGTGACTGCAGCCCAGAGCCTTTCTTGGGGTTTCCCAAGAAAGGACATGGAGGGATAAGCAGCTTTAGGATTGGCCAACTTGGGAAGTTTAGGGCCATAGGGGCTTCGCCTGGTTGCCTGGAACCCAGCACTGGGGTCGCTGGGGCAGAGGGGTAGTGGCCTGGATGTCAGAGCCTGGGACAGGAGGCACTTGGAAGTGTGGGCTCTAGACTGCATGCTTTGCACAAGAAATGTGTGCTCTTGGGAGAGCCCTTTACTCTCCCTAAGATCGGCTAACTGTGGGAGGGGCACTTGCTCCAGGGCCAGCAAGGCCCCAGATATCAAAGTGGCGGAAACATATGGTTAATATACTGTGATCACACAGTGGATTTAATGGCATTCAGATATGCAGGACCCAAGACTTTCAATCTCCCTTTTCACTAAGATTAGCCAGCAGCTCCCCAGCCCACCCCATGCCTAATCTGCCACCCGCTCTATGTTTTAAGCTTAAAACATGTTTTCTTGAAGAACTTATTCTTTGACTTTAGAAGACTTCTTTCTCTGATAGTTCAATTTTCTCCTCCTTTTCCTTCCTTTCTTCCTTCCTCCTTTTCTTTCTTTCTTCCTTTCTTCCTTCCTTCCTTTCTTTCTTTCTTTCTTTCTTTCTTTCTTTCTTTCTTTCTTTCTTTCTTTCTCTTTTTCTTTATTTTTAGTCTTTTTTCTAATTTAAGTAATCTCTACATTCAACATGGGGCTTGAACTTAAGATCCCAAGATCAGGAGTCGCACACTCCTCAACTGGTCCCACCAAGCACCTCTTCGAGCTGCTTTCATATCAGTGCTCTTATGGCCACACTACATACACAATCACTCTGCCCTTGTCTGGAACTCACACCACCGATTGCTACGCTTTGTTCAGAATTCTTAGGACTTGGCTACTTAGCACACGGCAAGCGGGCCACAGGAAATGGGCCACAGTCAGCTCTCCTTGTTCCCTCTGGGGCTGGGCAGGGTTGGGGATGGCTGTGCTAGGGACCCCGATGGGCTGTCCCTGGACATTCAGGCAGGCCTCTCTCATCACAGTTCAAGCAAAGGGTGACAAGATGTTCCTTCCCACAAGGAACAAGCCCAAGCCTCAGGGTGAACAGGACTCTGAGGGCCGCACGCACCAGCAAACATCATCTGGGAGGTGCACGTGTGAGTCACAGGACTCCACCACCCAGACAGCTAAGAATGGGACAGACACCGCGGGACCCACCAGGTAGGTGGCATGGGAAGCGAAAACGAAGTGGGTTCCGCGTGCAGGTGCGAACCCCCACATCCAGCACAGCGCCGGAGTGGGCACTCTGTAAAAATGAAACGAATAAAGGGACAAATGAGAAAAAAATATCGGGCGCGTGACAAAAGCTCAAGCTCTGGAACTTGGAAAAAGAGTTCTTGTGAGGCCAAGTTCATATATCACATATCTTGGTGGACAGGGAGCTGGAGGAAATAAGGCAGGGGTCTGAGGCTATAACAACAAGAGGTGTAGGTGGATACTGTGTCCCCATTATAGTGGAGGGGGGTGAGGGTGGGGGTGAGGATTTGGGTCTGGGGTGGGGGTACTGCTACAGAGCTGAGCTGGTGTAGGGCACTCGTACCGGCAGTCAGAGCTGGCATGAGAAAGGTGTGGAGCCAAACCTGCAATGAAAGGGGACCCTTGCCCTGCAAAAACACACCACCACGGGTAATCTGTGAGGGTTCGGGCTGGTTTAGGAAGAGATTTGGATCGGGGTGGGCAGAACGATCGTAGCTGGTGTGGTAAGCAAAAAAACCCAGCAGCATATCCTTCCGAAAGGGTAAGAACATTATCAGCATCTTCAGGCTGGAGTATTCCGGGACTCACCGATTCCCTGCTCCCTAAACCTATCTTTTTCCTGCCCTTACCTTTTGAGCAAGAAGAGGCAGCTCTCTCCCTTCCTCCCCATTTCTCACCCCTACGTCATCTTCCCCGGTATGGGAGGAACATTCGATTCTCCATCAACACGTGTTTGAGTGCCCACAGTACCCACACCACTGAACATGTGTGAAGTGCTTAGTTCTATGTGATCAGAGGGACACTAAGTCACCATTCACCCTCCCACAAATACACAGAAACACACATATGCACAGGCATGCGCACATGCGAGCCTGATGCTGCCCTTGGCCTCAGTCATTCCTTCATATGAAAGCATTTAGAGGGTAGTGAAAATGTGAAGGAGATGGCCTTAAGTCCTTATTTGGAGTCCAGAGGTCATCCTACCAGAGGACAGATGTGAGGGACGACACGGCCCTTGCCCAGCCTCCCATCTCACTGCGCATGAGTGATTTCCGCTCCTCAACTTCTCTGGTTATTTTCCTGTATTAAGCAATCAGAATCCTGTTAGACCAGAACTAAACACAAGGCTGCTTCCTGCCCCTGACCCGGGGAATGAGCCTGTCTCAAAAGGAAAATGAAAATATCAAAGGATAAAAGGGAAGGCTCCCCTTTTCCTCCAGAGGTCCCAAGTGAGGCAGCACGGGGACTGGGAGCCCCAGACGTCAAGCTAGTTTGGGTGGTATCTACTTCGCAAGCCACATCTTTTCAATTCCTGACATTCTCTGCGTCACAATCTGCGCTATGTAGCAAAATTTACTCTTCCTTCAGAGCCCCGGCTCCACCCAGCTCTGGGAAGGGAGAGTTAAATGTGGAGAGGCCAGTTCTTGAGGCTGGAGGTTCTACCCTAAGATGTCTGCAGAATGTAAGAAGGAAGACTGAAATCTTTTGTCAGTGATCCTCTCCTCACCAGGACCTTCTCCTTCCATGCACAACCCTGGAGATTTCTGGATTTGTGGAGGAGGAGCCCTGGCACTGCAGGTATGCTATAGAGGGGCTCCTATGGAGGGAGGCATAGAGATCTGCCTCTGGAAAAGGGGTGGTAATTCACAATAGGGAAGGGGGACACATGAGAAAGCAAAGGGACTTCACTCTCCTTGCGCTTCATCAGGAAGACCGGGCCCCATGAGTATCCCCAAGAGAATGGGAGGCTGGGTGTCCCCTAAGATTCATTTTACTTTCTTTGATGTTCTCCCAAGGGCCAAACACAACTCTCTGCTGCAGTGAGTTTAGAATCCAGCAGTTTTGGAGAAGCTAATAGCTGAAGTCAAAGAGAGCTCGCACAAATTACTTCGGGGGCTGATAAAACGAAGCTTCCTCTTCAAAATCTGAAGGCACCCTCTGTCCCTACCCTCCCTTCTGGGATAACTAGTCTGAACTGACATGGAAAATCTCTGAATTATCATTTTCAGTCAGAACATAATCTGAGCAAGTTCTGCCCCAGGTACAAGGTAGCTGAAGCAGCAGGTAAAGAAATTGAAAGGCACAAATCCCTACCTGGTGGAAAATCAGAATCCAGGCAAGGCAGACGGAGCAGGTTTTGAAAGGAGAGGAAAGGATCCTCATGTAGGTCAGTGATTCCCTCACTTTGAACAGGAAATCACCTGGGGGTTTTTAATCACTACTGATGCCTGGCTCCCAGCTCCTAGGCACTATTTGACTCTCCCGGAACTGGGGTGCTTTTGTTAGCGCCCTAGAGCCGCTGTAGCAAATGTCCGCAAGGTGGGTGGTTTAAGAAAACAGAAATTTCTTCTCTCACAGTTCTAGAGGCCAGCAGTCAGGCATCAGCGTCGCTAAAATCAAGGCACCGGCAGGAACACACTCCCTTCTGGAGTCTCCAGGTGAGAATCCATACCTGGCCCCTTCTGGCTTCTAATGGCTGCTAGCATTCTGTGGCCACACCACTCCGTTCTCCGCCTCCTCCTTCAGATCACCTTGTCCTCTGGGTGTGTGCCGACTCTCCCTCTGCCTCTGTCTAATGACACGTGTGATGGCATTTAGGGCTTGCCTGGGTGATGCAATATCACCTCACCTCAAGACTTTAATTTCATCACATCTGCAATGACCCCTTTTTCCAAATAAGGTAACATTTACAGGTTCCAGAGATTAGGACTAGTATCCCTGGGGACATTTCCCAGCATGCACTACAGTGCTTTTAGTGTGCAGCTAAGTTTGGAAACCACTGAACTAGGCAGTTGTTGTTCTCCATGAGGCCCCAGCCCGGCCCCAGTGCACCTGCTCTTCCTTCCTCTTACCTCTTGTACTTGCAGGCCCCTCCCTGCTCTGAGTCCCCAGGCCCTGAGGACATCCAAATTCCCAGCACAGACCCCTCACCACCTCCTTCTGGGTTCCCGAAAACACTATGTACCCCACACACAATACCCCCCAAACAGAATAAATCTCACTCCCACACCTGTGCGCCCAAAAGTGCCCTGCTCATAGGTTTTAAATATCCCGTGATTATGAAGCCATGCAGAAAAGAGGTGTGGGGAAGTATTTTTGAATACTTTTGATATTTTAATGCTCGCCAAAGATCTAAAGTCGCTTTGTTAATCTAGACATGTACTGTGCAGCAATTACTTTTCTCATAAAATTCTCATGGAGGAGAGTCTAATTTATGATGTGAAGACACAGGGAAAACGGGCAAGGCTTTTTTAGAAAAACATTTTGTAACTCTGAAAATAGAAAGTAGCTTTATTTTCTGGAATTCTTAGTGCCTTTATTCAATACATCCTCCCCTATCTGGAGGCTTAAATAGCCACTTGGCAGAACTTCTCTGAAATGAACGGGACCCGTCTGGGGCACAGCCGCCATTGCTGGTCAAGGTTCCAACTGTTGCTATGCTTTCTTTTTATTTATTTCTTATTTTTTTAATGTTCATTCACTTTTGAGAGAGAAAGAGTGTGAACAGAAGAGGGGCAGCAAGAGAGGGAGACACAGAATGCAAAGCAGTGTTCAGGTTTTGAGCTGTCAGCACAGAACACAACACAGGCTCGAACTCATGAACCACAAGACCATGACCTGAGCCAAAGTCAGACACTTAACTGACTGTACCACCCAGGCGCCCTTGTCACTATGCCTTCTAACCGCTCTCAGTGCCACCACACTGCATTAGATGTATCATATGTATCTGATGCCCGGCACTGAAGCTAGACACTGTCCATAGATTCTCTCACTTGATATTTTAACCACCATAAGAGGGACAATACTAGTATGTGTTGCCATTTGACAGGTGAGGAAACTGAGGCTTAAAGATTTGCTGGAACCTGCCGCAAATCTCATAGCTGGTGAGTGGTGGAGCCTGATTCTCACCAAGCCTTCTAGCTCTGGGGACTGCGTTTAGCTGCCTCTCAGTGGAACTGAAGTAAAGGATCTGGATTTCTAACTTCTTGGTTTCAGATGTCCGAGACCTGCTTATGACTGAACTGAAGAGATGAGAAGGAGAAGGAAATCCAGGAAACTCCCAGGTGGCCACCATAATAGGAAAGGCCACCGCATATGGACAAAGTCATTGCTGGTGAATGTGGGTTCAGAGCACAAAACTAAATTCGGCAAGATGGCGACACACGTCCTTCCTGACCCTCACAAGGACAGCTGATAACTATTCAAGAATGAGACACCATTGTTCAAAAACACAGGGTGAAGCTGAAGAACCCTCTGCACCAAAGAGACCAAGATGGGCCACATAAGAAGGACAAGAGAACCAGCCCGAGGAGTAGTCCCAGTTGGGGGTTTACTCCTTTGCAGAACCAAGTCAGGGGCATACTCTGACCAAGGAACTTCGCGAGCTGAGATGCAGATTTGCCTGATTCAGATCCTCCAATGAAGAGTTTTTGCCAGCGCTACAGCCCAGTTTGCCCACACCCAGGCAAGAAGCAGAGTTACAAACCCACCTACGGTGGAGACTCTCTTCTGGCCCCCTCTGATCAGAAAGGCAGGTGGCAACTCATAGAAGCTGTGCAGCCCAGTTGCCCTCCAGCCTAGAGGGGAGCAGACAGAGCCGATGCCCCTGAGCAAAGCCAGTGCAGGGCACAGAGCCTTCCCGGGCTACACGCCAGCAGGGGGATTAATTCAAAGCCAAGGCTTCCAGCACCTCTCACCCAGAGAGCCTGTTTGGGAAATTGAGAGTAGCCTGGAATGGCCTTTCCCCCTCCTGCCCAAGCAAGGGTGCTGGGATACAGCCCCACACACTGTAGAGAGTGTCTTCCAGCCCCGTCCCACCAAAAAGGCTGGAGACAACTCATGGAGGCTGTGTGACCCATCGTGCTTGAGCTTAGAGAACAGCTCATAGTCTGCAAAGCAAACCCAGTGACTCTATTTGGCCAAGGAACTGGGCTTGAGTAAGAGAACAAGAGCTTTCACCAGCTGCTTCTGCTAAGGGAAGATAGCCTTCAGCCTGTCCAACCAGGGAACTGAACCAAAGCACACAGGAAGCTTTGTAGCCCATTCCACAGCCCTATGCACAGAGACACCTGAACAGACAGCATGGCCCACAGCTTCTCTTTCTGCAGAGTAAAATCAGTGGTCTCACCTGACCAGGGGATTCAGTGCACATTGTAACCTGATTCAGGCCCCCAAACAATGAGGTGTACTGCCCTTGGGCCTTTGTCTTGCTGCTCTGCCACGGCAGGGAAGCAAATTCATAGCCCCAAATACTATGGAATATAGTATCCAGTCCCACCCATCTCATAAGCCTGGCCAGAGACTCCAGAAAACCACATAGCCCCTCCTACAGCCTCACGTTGGTAGGGAACAAAGCCAGCAGTCCTATCTGACTGTTCTAAGCCAAGGGCACATCCCCTATTCTCCTTCTCAGAGCTTGAACAGTTGCCACACTCAAAAACAGACCATAATAGTAAGTCCCACCTGCCCAAAGCCATCATAAGCAGACACATCCAGAAACCCAAACTGAGATGACTAGTGAAGATTGGTCTCTGCCAAAGCAGACCTGTGAAATCTGGAAGGGAAGCCTGATTATTCAAATACACAAATACCAAGGTAAGGAATCAAGGACCACAAAAAAAATCTAGTAAACAAGACCCCACCAAGGAAACCAATAAGGCGTCAATAACTGATCCTAAAACCATGGAGTTCTATGAACTCTCAGACAAAGAATTATTTAGAATAATCCTCTTAAGGAAGTTTAGTGAACTACAGGAAAACTCAGACAGACAACTAAATAAAACAAAATTAGGAAAACAAAGCATGAACAAAATGAGAAATCTGACAAGGAAACAGCAACCACCCAAAAAAAGAAAACGAGAAATCCCTGAGTTGAGAAATGCAATAATTGAACTGAAGGATTATATACAGTACTTCAGAAGTAAACTCAACCATGCAGAAGATAGAATCAGAGCCCTAGAGGCTAGGACATTAGCCATTACACAGCCAGAGAGGCAAAAGAAAAAAGAATGATAAAGAATGAAGAAGGCCTGCAAGAATTATGAGACACAGTGAAAGAAATGATATTTGTGTTACAGCAATTCTAGAAGGAGAAGAAAAAGAGAAAAGGATAAAAAATATATTTAAATAATAATGGCTGAAAACATCTCAAACCTGGGGTGGGAAATGGACTTCCATATCCATGAGGCCCAAAGAAGCCCAAATATGTTGAACCCAAATAGGACTAATCCAAGACACATTACAATTAAGTTGTCAAAAAGCCAAAGACAAGGAATTTTAAAAATAGCAAGAAAAGAGAAGTTACAAAAAAGGCAACTCCATAAGTCTATCAGTGGATTTCTCAACAAAAACTTTTCAAGCCAGGAGAAAAAAAGATGACATATTCAAAGTATTTTTTTTATTGAAGTATAGATGACACACAATGCTACATAAATTTCAGGTTCACAATGTAATAATTCAACACCTTTATATGTTATGCTATGCTCACCTCAAGTGTGGCTACAATTAGTTATTGTAGGGCGCCTGGGTGGCTCCAGTCGGTTAAGTGTCCGACTTCGGCTCAGACTTTGGCTCAGGTCATGATCTCATGGTTCGTGGGTTTGAGCCCCACATCGGGCTCTGTGCTGACAGCCAGCTCAGAGCCTGGAGCCTGTTTCAGATTCTGTATCTCCCTCTCTCTCTGACCCTCCCCTGCTCATGCTGTCTCTCTCTCTCTCTCTCTCTCTCTCTCTCTCTCTCTCTCTCTTTCTCAGAAATAAGTAAAACATTTTAAAAAATTTTTAATTAGTTACTGTATAATGCTCTTACAATACCATTGAGTATATATTCCCTATGCTGTACTTTTCAACTCTGTGACCTATTTATCTCATAACTAGAAGCCTGTATTTCCCATTCCCTTTCACCTGTTTTGCTCATCCCTCACGCCCCTCCCCTTTGGCAACCATCAGTTTGTTCTCTGTATTTATGTGTCTGTATCTACTTTTTTATTTGTTCATTTGTTTGTTTGTTTGTTTTAGATTTCACATACAAGTGAAGTCAAAGGATATTCATCTTTATCTGACTTATTTCATTTGGGATAATAACCCTCCCCCCCCAAGTCCATCTATCTTGTCACAAATGCCAAGATCTCATCCTTTTCTATGGCTGAGTAATATTCTATTGTATATGTGTAAACCACATTTTCTTTATCCATTCATCTATCAATGGACATTAAACTGTCTCTATTTGCAGACGACATGATTTTATAGAGAGAAAATTCTAAAGACTCACCCAAAAGAACTGTTAGATCTAGCCAATGAATTCAGTAAAGTTGTCAGCTACAAAATTAATATACAAAAATCAGTAGCATTGCTATACATAAAAACAAAAATTCTGAAAAGGAAAGAAATTGATCCCATTTACCATAGCATCAAAAAATAAAATACTTAGGAATAAATTTAACTAAGGAAGTGAAATATCTCTATGATAAACACTATAGGACACTGATGAGAGACATCTAAGAAGATACAAGTAAATGGAAAGGTATCTTTTGTTCATGGGTTGGAAAAATTAATATTGTTAAAATGCCAATACTACTGAAAGCTATCTATAGATTCAGTGCAGTCTTTATCTAAAAATTCAATGGTATTTTTTAGAGAGTAGAAAAAAACAAACCTCATATTATATAAAACCACAGAAGGCACTAAATAGCCAAAGAAATCCTGAGAAAAGAGCAAAAACAGAAGGCATCATACTTCCACACTTCCCTTTCAAGCTATACATAAAGCTAAAGAAATAAAAAAGTATGGTATTGACATATAAACAGAAAAGCAGACCGGGGTGCCTGGGTGGCTCAGTCAGTTAAACATCAGGTCATGATCTCATGGTCTGTGGGTTTGAGCCCTGCGTCGGGCTCTGTGCTGACAGCTGGGAGCCTGGAGCCTGCTTTGGACTCCCTCCTTTGGACTCCTTTGGTCTCCCTCTCTCCTTCTGCCCCTCCCCCACTCACGCTCTGTTTCTCTCTGTCTCTCAAAATTAAATAAACATTAAAAAATTAAAAAAACAACAACAACAGAAAAACGGAGCAATGGAATAGAATCAAGAGGACAGAAATTAACCCAAACACTTGTGATCCACTAATAGTTGACAAGGAACCCAAGAATACTCAAAGGACAGTCTCTTCAATAAATGGTGCTGGGATAATTGGATATTCACAGGTAAAAGAATTAAACTGGACCAATATCTTATACCAGTCACAAAAATTTATTTGAAATAAATTAAAGACTTAAATGTAAGATGTGAAATGATGAAACTGCTAGAAGAAAACAAATTATCTTGATATGGGGCTGGGTGATGATTATTTGGATATGACACCTAAAGCATAAGAAACAAAATCAAAATGAACACGTGGACTACACTAAACTAAAAGTTTTCTGCACAGCAAAAAACTTCTGCACGGAAGTAAAGAGACAACCTACAAGATGGAAAAAAAATGTTTGCAAGTCATATATCTGATAAATGTATGAAGAACTCCCACAATTCAGTAACAAAGAAACAAATAACCCAACTTTAAATGGGCAAACAACCTGAACAGACATTTCTCCAAAGACATATGAATGGCCAACAGGTACATGAAAAGATGCTCAACATCACAAGTCACTGGGGAAATGCAAAGAAAAACCACAATGAGATATCGTCATGTCAGTTAGAATGGCCAACATCCAACACACACGCACACACACACACACACACACACCCCACAGAAAGAAAACAAGAGCTAACAAAGGCTAGTGTGGATCTGGAGAAAAAGGAATCCTTGTGTGCTGTTGATGGGAATGCAAATTGGCACAGCCACTGTGGAAACCAGTATGGAATATCCTCCAAATATTACAACCAGAACTATCATATGATTCAGCAATTCCACTTCTGGGAATATATGCAAAAGATAACTGGAGAATATATCTGTCCCCCCCATAGCAGCATTATTTTACAAAATAGTCAACACATCAACCTCAGTGCCCATCACTGGATGACTGGTATATATACACAATGGAATTTTTCAGCTATAAAAAGTGAGGAAATCCTACCATTTGTGACAACATGGATGGAGCCTGAAGGCATTTTGCTAAGTAAAATAAGTCAGACAGAAAAAGACAAATGCTGGGGCGCCTGGGTGGCTCAGTTGGTTGAGCATCCAACTTCGGATCAGGTCATGATCTCATGGTCCATGAGTTCAAGCCCCATGTCAGGTTCTGTGCTAACAGATCAGAGCCTGGAACCTGCTTCAGATTCTGTGACTCCTACTCTCTCTGCCCCTCCCCCACTCACACTCTGTCTCTCTCTCAAATATAAACATCAAAAAAACTAAAAACAAAAAGACAAATACTCTATGATCTCACTTATATGTGGAATCCTTAAAAATAATAATAATAATAATAATACAACTCATTGAAAAAGAGATCAGATTTGTGGTTACCAGAGATGGAGGGTGGGGGGCAAGAGAATTGTATGAAGTTGGTCAAAATGTACAAACTTCCGGTTACAAGATAAACAGATAAGTAAGTACTAGTGACATCATGCATGGCATGACTGTTCCAGCTAAGACTCCTATAACGATAGGACAGTTGTTAAGAGAGTAAATCTTAAGAGTTCTCATCACAAGGAAAAATTTTTTTCTCTCTTTTTTTTTAATTTTAGAGAGCACACAAACAGGGAAGAAAGGCAGAGGGAAAGAGGGAGAGAGAAAGAGAGTGGGGAAAGTCTTAAGCAGGCTCCATGCTCAGCACGGAGCCCAACACATGGCTCAAATCCACTACGGTGGGGTCATGACCTGAGCTCGACCTCACTGGCTCCTTCCTCCGCTGTTTCACAAAGTTCTGACACCCCAGGCTCCGGGGACCCCTCGCAAACCAAGCTGGTGCATGACACAATTTTCCCACCAGAGGGCAGTGTTGGCTCAAAGTTTCCCCACACATCACTTCTGCCTTAATGTTTGCATACAGCCCTATAGCATTGTTTTAGGGTTTTTTAATATATAGAATAATTTTAAACGGTTCAAAAAAATACCAATACTCCCATTACTTGTTTGAATAGTATAAAGTATACACCCAACTACCCATCCCACCTCTCAAAATCAGTAATTCTTAATGTTTGTATCCTTCCTAACTTGCTCCTAAATTTAAACACACAAACCCATGGTGAGTCTATACACATGCACACACACACACACAACCTTTATTTTAAAATGTGGAATCATGTATTTTTTGATCTACAACTCACATTTTCAAATATATATGTGACATATCATATATGTATGTGAAATATGCACAACTTTCTTCTAAATCCATACATGTTTAAATGGCTATGTGCTAGCCCACTGGGTGATCATCAAAATGTCTATTAATGAATATCTAGATTTTTTTTTAGTTTTTCAGTTATAAATACCACTCCAATTACCATTCTGGAGGATAAATCTGTATATAATCTTAGTATACTTTCGGTAGAATACAAACGTAGGATTGTTAAGTGAAAAGATCTATTCATTTGTCTACTTTTTGTAGTTTTCTTTGATTCCCTGTTTTAAAAAGCATTAAACAGCTTTAATTTTTTTAATGTTTTTAATTTATTTCTGAGAGAGAGAGACAGCATGAGAAGGAGAGGGTCAGAGAGAGAGGGAGACACAGAATCTGAAGCAGGCTCCAGGCTCTGAGCTAGCTGTCAGCACAGAGCCCAGCGCGGGACTTGAACCCACAAACTGTGAGATCATGACCTGAGCCAAAGTCAATCGCTCAACTGACTGAGCCACCCAGGTGCCCCTAATTTTTTTTTTACTGGTAAACTGAGTTCTCTTTAACACGTAATAAAATGTCTGTTCTTTTAGGGTCAATCCCGGTGCTTTGTAAAGTGGATATTTTTCTAGGATAATGGAAGTTATCACTAGGTATTCAGCCCATTTCCAGGTAAGACTGACCACCAGGACTTTGTTCATCCAGTTTGTTCTCGGTGGGGGGGGGGTCCCCCAGAGCTCTGACCGCACACTTGAAAAAGGCAGCCTGCATTCTTCAAACTGTGTAGGCCAACCCACAGCCTTTCCAGAAAAATTTGAATCCTGTGACCACCTCCATTTTTGAAAGGTAAAAATCTCAAGGTCTTTTTAAGATCAAAGGCAGAATGTCAAAAAGGTGCAGGGCTGCAAACAATGAAACATTCTGGAAATTTTCATATTCTGGGTTTTTGAAAGGGAGAGTTTTTGTCATCTTTACTTAGACCCGGGTTCCCTCGGCCTTCTTGAGAAAACAAGCATGCCCTGACGAGAAGAGAAGGTGACTTGCTGGACTTTCCATGTCACTTGGTGCCATTGCGGGTAACTCTCAGCTGCCTGGTCCTGACATCTGTCAACCCTCCGAGCCAGGGCATTCTCCTTGTTAAGAAAGAACTTCCCCAGCTCCCGTGAGCATGGGGAGGTCAAGGGCGGGGTGTGGCTGACCACCAGCACAGAACTGCCTGTCCCAGCCAGGCCCAGCGTGATGATGGGTCCTGAGATGCCTGGTGCCACCTCCCCTGGTGGAAAGAGAGGGGAGCTTGCAGCTTGAGGAAGTTCAAAGGAGGGAGAAAATCCAGTTCCTGCATATACTGAGTCCATGAGCCATATGCACCAAAGGTCCTGGCCTTCTCTAACTACTCTTTTTTTTTTTTTTTTAAGATTTTATTTTTAAGTAATCATTACACCCAACATGGGGCTCGAACTTACAACCCTGAGATCCAGAGTCACGTGCTCTGCTGACAGCATCTACCAGGTGCCCCTCTAACTACTCTTCATAAAGATTTATAGTTTTCACCATTAGAAGTCCAACAGACATTTGAAAAGATTTATTCCTACATGCCTCATTTTTTTAATCTTACCATGCATAGCTTATTTTTACTTCGTGTTTGTTTGCAGCTAGTAAATACAAATGTAATTGTCTTTTCTAGGTCGACTTTGTACCCAGAAAGCTTGCTAAACTCTTTTTTTTTTAATGTTTTTTTTATTTATTTCTAGAAAGACATTGAGACAGCGTGAGCAGGGGAGGGTCAGAGAGAGAGGGAGTCACAGACTCTGAAACAGGCTCCAGGCTCTGAGCTGGCAGTCAGCACAGAGCCCGATGCGGGGCTCGAACCCACGAATCGCGAGATCATGACCTAAGCGAAAATCGGACGCTTAACCGACTAAGCCACCCAGGCGCCCCAAGCTTGCTAAACTCTTAACAAGTCTAATAATTTATCTGTAGAATCACTTGGAGTTTTCAAAGCACATAATCCTATAATCTGTGGATAATGACTGTTTCGTTCTTTCCTTCCAGTTCTTGTATTTGTATGCCTTTTCCTTACATTCCTTTACTGGATAGGACCTCCGGCACCATGTTGACAAAAGTGCTGAGAGCAAATGTCCTATCTTAGCCTCAGTAGCAAAGGAAAAGTTTTCCACATTTTACAACATAAAGGTAAAAGACAGAACGATACAAGCTTACAAAAACACTAAGTTTTTGATGAATACACTTCGTCAGGTTATGCAATTTTCCTTCTATCCCAAGTTCGCTGAAGATTTCATTATGAATGCTGAATTATAATCAAATATACTTCTGAATTGATTGAAATGATCCACTAAGTGATAGATTGCATTCATTGATATTCTACAAGCGAACCAAGCTTGCCTTCTTCGGGTAAATGCAGGATTTGGTGTTGACTACAAAGTTTCTGTCGGATTAGACTTACTTATTCCCTAAATGTTTGGAAGAACTCAGTTGTAGTCTTTTGAGACTGTTATGTTCTCGGAGGAAAGATTTTTAAACTACTGATGGAGGGTCGTATACTGATTAATACTGTAAGACCTGAAGCTAACCTGTCTGCATGTAAATCCTGGCTTTGCCTCCTACCTGCCTTGCAACTTGAGGCAAGTTATGTGATCTGTGCCTTGGACTCTCATCAGTAAATAGGCATGAATAACAATATCACCTACCTGAGATGATCAAATATATCTAAACATTTAGAGTATTGCCTGCCCCACTGCAAGTACTATGCATTTGCTATTATTATCACCGACTAGATTTCTTTAATAATTATAAAGCTACTCAAGGTTTCACCTTATTCTTTTTTCCTTTTTACAAAAATTATAATAGGGGCGCCTGGGTGGCTCAGTCAGTTAAGCGTCCGACTTCGGCTCAGGTCATGATCTCATGGTTCGTGGGTTCGAGCCCTGCGTCGGGCTCTGTGCTGACAGCTCAGAGCCTGGAGCCTGCTTCGGATTCTGTGTCTCCCTCTCTCTCTGACCCTCCTCTGTTCATGCTGTCTCTCTCTCTCAGAAATGAATAAAACATTTAAAATTTTTTAAATAAAAAAATTATAATAAAAAGCATATAACAAAAGTTGCCATCTAGAATTTTTAAGTTCAGTAGAATCAAGTGTAACAATAACCACTCCATCACCTCTCTTTTCATCTTGCAAAACTAAAACCATTAATGATAACTCCCATCCCCTCTCCCCCACCAGTCCCCGCCCCCCCATGATCTGCTATTGGTGATCACCATTCTACTTCCTGTCTCTATGAATTTGACTACTCTGGGTTCCTCACGTAAGTGGAATCTTATAGTATTTATCTTTCTGTGATTGGCTTATTTCATGTAGCACCACGTATTCATGGTTAACCCATGTTCTGGTATGTGTCAGAGTCCTTCCTTTTCAAGGCTGAATAATATCACATTGTGTGTGTACACCACATTTTGTTTATCCATTGATCCACTGGTGGACATTTACGTTGTTTCTACCTTTTGGCTATTGTGGATAATGCTCCTATGAACATGGGTGTATAAATACCTCTTCAAGGGATGCCTGGGTGGCTCAATCTGTTAGGCTTCTGACTCTTGATTCCGGCTCAGGCCATGATCTCATGGTTGGTGAGTTCAATCCCTCCACTTTTTGGGATTCTCTCTCTCCCTCTCTCTCTCTCTGCCCCTTGTGCAAATGCCCTCTCTCTCTCTTTCAAAAATAAATACATAAACTTTTTAAAATAAACAAATAATAAATAAACAAATACCTCTTCAAGTCTATGCCTTTAATTCTTTTGTTTATATACCCAAAAGTGGGTTTGCCAGATCATGTGGTAGTTCTATTTTTAATATTTTGAGCAACCACAGTACAGTATTCCATGGATGGCTGCACCATTTTACATTTGTGCTAACAGTGCACAAGCTTTCCATTTCTCCACATCCTCCCCAACACATGTTACTCTATTTTTTTATAGTAGCCATCCTAACAGGTGTGAGGTCATGTCTCCCTGTGGTGTTGACTTCATTCCCCTGATGATGAGTGACGTCCAGCATCTATTTGTGTGCATACAGACTATTTGTATTTCTTCTTTAGAGAAATGTCTATTCAAGTCTTTATCCCACTTTTTAATCAGGTTGCTTGCCTACTTTGTTCTTGAGTTTTAGTTTAGTTTATATTCTGAAACAACAATTTTTTTTCTGGAACAACAAAAAATTGTTTCATTTTCACCAAGTCCAAGTTGTCTAGTTTTTTTCATTTGTTGGCTCTACCTTTGGTGGCATAACCTTTCCCTTTAATCTTGAATCCATTTGGATACACTGTGTTCTTCTAGGAATTCAACCACTTTATCTGTTTCAAATTTATGACACCTTTTTATTTTACTAATCTATGCAGCATAAATGCTTAGGGTCCCATTGTTCATGCCTAATAATTATTTACTTGTGCCTTCTCTCCATTTTTTAAAAAAAAATTTTAATATTTTATTTATTTCTGAGAGAGACAGACAGACAGAGTGAGCAGGGGAGGGCCAGAGACAGGGGGAGACACAGAATCCGAAACAGGCTCCAGGCTCCGAGCTAGCCGTCAGCACAGACCCCGACGCTGGGCTCAAACCCACGAATGGCGAGATCATGACCTGAGCCGAAGTTGGACGCTTAACTGACTGAGCCATCCAGGCGCCCCTCTCTCCAATTTTAAAAATCAATCTGGCTACAGTTTTTTCAACTGTATTAATATTTACACGTAACATTTGACTTTGCTAAAGCTGTCTTGTGTAACTTTGTTTTCTTTTTTTTAATGATTTTTTAAAGTTTTCTTTATTTTTGAGAGAGAGAGGGAGCAAGATGAGAAGGAGCATAGAAAGAGAGGAGGACAGAGGATCTGAAGTGGGCTCTGCATTGATGGTGGTGGGCCCAATATGGGCTCAAACTCACGAACCATGAGATAATGACCTGAGCTTCATGACCTGAGGTGAAGTCAGACAGTCAACTGACTGAGCCACCCAGGAGCCCTTATATCTTTCTATTTCCTTAAGCTCAACTCTTCTATTTCTTCCTTCTACTTTCTTTAGAATTATTCTCTGTCCCTTTTCTATCTTCTCAAGGTGAATGCTTAGCTCATTTATTTTCTTTCTTCTTTTATATTATAAACATTTAGGGCCACAGATTTTCTTCTATGTTCCACAAATTCCAAAAATAGTATTTTATGATCGTTCCATTGTAAATATTTTTAAAATTTTTATTCTGATGTATTCTTTAACTCATGAGTGTAAAAGTTATTCTTTATAACATGGTAAGTGATACTAGTGGCTGAGACTACACTAGGAATAATAGTGACAGAGAAATACAACTGTGGACTTAATGTGATTCTCTATGAATCCAGATTTGAAAGCAAACACCATGGTTAATGAACAGTCTGGCAGCACTTCTTTAAATAATCAAGCCGAATCTAGTGACAGCAGCCTTATTTTGTTATCAAGAGTAATCTGTCTTTGGGGCATCTGGGTGACTCAGTAGGTAGAGCAAACAACTCTTGATCTCAGCGTCACTAGTTCGAGCCCCACATTGGGTGTAGAGATTACTTAAATAAATAAATAAATACATTTTTTAGAAAAGGAATAATCTTTGATATTATTATGATCACAATACGGACTACTGCTATGAACAATTTTGAAAAATTTTTTAATTTACAAAAAAATTACCAAGTGTTCTGTCCAGGACATCTTTCCAAGTTATCTCTGCCTTTCTTTGTCTTTGAATTAGCAACTGATAACTCCATAAGTTAGAGAAATTTGATGATAATGCAAAAGATTTTATTTGTAGAAATGCAGATTAGTAAGGGCCAGTTGAATGAAATGTGTTATTGATCTATTTGCATCTATTTTTTTAATGTTTATTTATTTTCAAGAGAAACAGAGACAGTGACAGAGTGTAAATGGGGGAGGTGCAGAGAGAGAGGGAGACACAGAATCCGAAGCAGGCTCCAGGCTCTGAGCTGTCAGCACAGAGCCCGATGCGGGGCTCCAACCCATGAACCATGAGATCATGACCTGAGCCAAGGTCAAATGCCTAACCGACTGAGCCACTGTGCCTCCATTTTACATCTATTTTGCATCTATTTTAAATGATTTCAACCTTCCTTAACTGTTTCTGGGCCTGAGTGTGTGTGTGTGTGTGTGTGTGTGTGTGTGTGTGTGTGTGTGACACACACTACTTTATCCTTTTGAATCAATTGTAACTTCTTACTGGTTCCTTCACTCATTTAATGAGTTAAATAAGTGAGCACATGCTGAGTACATGTTTATTTAAAGAAGTCAACTGGTAGAAGTTCACTTCTTTAAATAGAAGAACAATGTTAAAAATGTTTTACTCTGAAAATTTATCCATCTCCTCTTATATATGTGATCATTTTTGCTTTAGGTGTTTTGAAACTATGTTATAGATAAATACAAGTCTAGAATATTGTCTCTTCCTGGAGAATTTAATCTTCCCTCTTTATGAAATCCTCTTTTCACTAATAAAAATGCTTCTTGACCCAAAGTCTATCTTCCCTGTAGTAATTAATAGCTTCAAATTAGTATATGCCCACTTCCTCTTTTGCCATTTTTTTAATTTCAAGAATTTCTGTGCATTTGTTTTCTTATTTTTATTTTTTAAAGTGTATTTTTGTATATTGAGAAAGAGAAAGAGAGAGAGCATGCACAAGCAGGGAAGGGGCAGAGAGAAGGAGAGACAGAATCCCACGTAGGCTCCATGCCATCAGCACAGAGTCTGATGCAGAACTTGAACTCACGAACTGTGAGATCATGACCTAAGTGGAGATCAAGAGTCAGCCACTGAACCAAATGACCTACTCAGGCAGCCCTGTGCATTTGTTTTAGATGTATCTCTTGAGGAAAAATATATACACACATATATACTTATTATATAATTAGATTTTTGTTTTCATGTAATTTAAAAATCATCCTTTAACTATAGAATTTAGTCCATTAAAATTTGTAGTGATTATGGATATATTTGCACTTATTTCCACAACTTTATTTTAGTTTTTCTATGTTTTCTGCCTTTTTCCCCCTTTCTTTCCTTTCTTGCCTTCTCTTGCAATGAAATTTTTTTGCTTATTCCAGTTTTCTCCCTCTACTACTTCTGTTCTTTAGTGAACATACATACCCTTTTGGAATGTATTGCATCCCCCAAAAAAGATATATTAAGATTCTAATCCTCAGTACCTCAGAATATGACCTTGTTTAAATAAAGTCATTGCGGATATCATTTAAGTTAAAATGAGGTTATACTAGAGTAGGGTGGGGTCCTTAATCCAATATGACTCATGTCCTTTAAGACAGAGACACACAAAGAGAACAGCACATGAAGATGGAGGCAGAAATTGGTGTGAGGCATCCACAAGCCAGGGAACGCCATGGATTTCGGGCTGTCATTATAAGATAGAAGAGAGGGATGGAACAGACTCCCCTGAGAGCTTCAGGAGAAACCAACAGTGTTGGCACCTTCATCTTTGGACTTCTGGCCTCCAGAACTATGAGCAAGTACATCTCTGTTGTTCATGGCACTTTGTGATGGCAAATCTAGGAAGCCAGGGTGCTCAAGAAATTATAACATGCATACCCAACTTAACAAAGGCAATAGTTAACCATTGTCTTTGCCATTCTCCCGGCCACCTCAAGGACCATGGGATAATTTAACAACGTTGATCCTTCCTCTTAACATCACTATTCTTGTTCCTCTTTTCTGTCTTGTTTTCTCCTCCCAATCCTGTAAGACATTATTTTTGTGATTGTTATATATATTCATGATTTGCTTAGTTTGAACTGCCTAGTCACCTTTTTTTTGGTTGCCGTTTACATTCTTTTTTTCTCGAACTTCCTCTCTGGGATTACTGTCCTTGCTTCTGAAGCACATGCATTAGGATTTGCTGATGAAAAATGCTCCTAGTGTTCATTAATCTGATAATATCTTTGTTAGACACACAGATCTAGGTTGTCAGGCATTCACTCTTAGCACAATGGAGATATTACTCCACCTTCTTCTGGCTTTCGTTTTGCTGTTGAGAAATCAGCCATTGGTCAATCATTGTCTTCTTGGAGATTATCTAACTTTCCTGTATGGCTGCTTTTAATATTTTCTCAATTTTGCATTTTCAGCTTCCTCTGTTGTATCCAAGTATGGACTTTTATTTACAGTTCATGACTGGGATTCCCCGAAATTCTGGAATTTGAGAATTGATGTCTATCATTTTGGCAAAAATATCAGCCCCCTACCACCTCAAATGTTGCCTTGACCTCATTCTCATTCTCCTCTTTTTAGAACTTCTAGAACTTAGATAAAATGTATGTTACACCTTTTGCTCTATCCTCCCTTTCATATTTCTATCTCTTTGCAATTCTGTGTGCATAATCAGTCAGTTCTTTGGGTGTACCTTCCAGTTCATTAATTCTCTAGTGCCCGAGCTGCTGTGTGAAACCCATCCATTGAGGTTCTATCTCTATATTTTTATTTCTACAAGTACCATTTGGTTACTTTTCAAATGGGCTTCATTTTTATATCCATCATGCTCTCCAGGTCAAACAGTGCCAAGAACATACCCGTAGTTGAACAATTTGGGTTTATTACTCATTGCAGCAAAAGGAAATGCACACCATGAGGAAGCATGAGACATTTGGGTAAGAAGGTAGTTTTTAAAAAAGGCCTGTTATAGGATTTGGGCTGTATTAGGGTTAGGGTGGTGTGGGGATGGGCGTTAAGGAAGGTGAGGATGCTGTCGGGAAATGGGGTAATTCTGGGTATCAGTAAATCTTACCTAGAAGGAAGACAGATGAGGCCAAGACTAAAGTTATAACAGCAGTCACCATATTAGCCAAGATGGGGGATGCTGGGTCATTTTTCTAATAGGACAATTGCATGTTCTGTCATACATGATTATGGTGGGGTCTTGCTTTTGTCTGGATCCATCCTGGTCACAGGTCGGCTTTACCTGACGTTGCTGTTCTGTGGAATGGTTTACGTTCAACAGAACCCCATGGCCTCGCAGTGAGTGCTAGGCCAGCCTTTAGATGGCGGGGACAGCTTTTCCCTTTGTGAGTGGTCTCTTAACTCCTTAAGTTGTCGTCCTTCTTTTATGTCTTTATACATGTGAGATATGGTCACTTGATATTCTGAGCCAGCTCATTTGCATATGTAGAATTTCTGTGGGCCTAACTTCGCTTTATTATTTCCACTGGCTCTGGCTTTTGCGCCTGTGCGTGTGTGTGCAACTGCGCCCGTGTGTGTGTATGTGTGCACTTGTGCCTGTGTGTGTGCGTGCATGCATCTGCGCCCATGTGTGTGCTTGTGTGTGTGTGCATGTTTGACTTCTGCCCCTGGTTTCACATTTCTTGGATTTGTACTTGTACGAATTCTGAGTCTCGAAGGTAAGTTCCTCCAGTGGACATCTGTGTTTGTTTCCATCAGGAACCCGAAATTTAACTTAATTGTCAGCTTGGGGTCCAGATCATCTCAATAACGTGAATTTGTGCTGCAAGCATATGTAAGTGACGGTTTTAAGCTTGAGTTTTCAGGCAGTATGTGTTTTACTCTCTGCCTTTTTGGCAAATTAACTTGCTATGTCCTCCAAGGTATGGACGTTTTCTAACTCACTCTCGCACAGAGAAGGTCACTGCAGGGGCCCAGATGTATGTGGGAAGGCTTCTGCCAGATTCTCTGTAGATGCAGCCCTAGGCTTTATCTTCTGTCCCTGTGCCATAAAAACTCAAGCACACAGGGCGCCTGGGTGGCTCAGTTTCTTAAGCATCTGACCTCAGCTCAGGTCATGATCTTGTGGTCTGTGAGTTCGAGCCCTGCATCAGGCTCTGTGCTGACAGCTCAGAGCCTGGAGCCTGCTTTGGACTCTGTCTCCCTTTCTCTCTCTGCCCCTCACCCATCCATGCTCTCTCTCTCTCTCTCTCTCCCCCCCGTCTCTCAAAAATAAATAAACATTGAAAAATTTTTAAATAAATAAATATACAGGGGCGCCTGGGTGGCTTAGTCAGTTAAGCGTCCGACTTTCACTTAGGTCATGATCTCACGGTTCATGGGTTCAAGCCCCGCGTCGGGCTCTGTGCTGACTGCCAGCTCAGAGCCTGGAGCCTGTTTCAGTCTGTGACTCCCTCTCTCTCTGACCCTCCCCTGCTCACGCTGTCTCTCTCTCTCTCCTAGAAATAAATAAAAACATTTAAAAAAATAAATATACAAATAAACTTTATTTTTAATTTTTTAATGTTTATAAATAAAATTTTTAAATTTTAATATGACAGAATTCACACACACAGAACAACTGCAGAAGTTATAAAAATTACGATGTACCCTTCACATTCCTCAAACATTAAAATTTTACCACATTTGCTTTATTCTTTTCTCCACCTGTGTGTGTATTTGTGTCTTTGTGTGTGTGTGTGTGTTTGTGTGTGGATAGGTAAGAAGATAGATAGATACATAGATACATACATACATACATACATACATAGATTTTCTAAACTTAGAGAAAGTTGAAGACGTTATTCCCCTTAAGTTATAATACTTCAGTATATATTTTCTAAATACATTCTCTTATAAAAACCACAGTAAAGCTATCAAAACCAGGAAATTAACATTGGAATTTTATTCAGATTTCAACTTTCCCAATAATACCCTTGATAGCAAAAGAAAATCCTGGATCATGTCTGCATTCAGTTTTCATGTCTTTTTAGCCTCCTTTAATCTAGGACAGTTATGCAACCTTTCCTTGGCCCTCACATTCGTGAAAATTTTGAAGATTATAGATCTCCAGTAGATTGCATTTTCCAAAAATGATGACGATATTTCTAGCTGCACCTTCTTAACTACTCTCCATTGAGAGGTACAGTCTATTTCCTTTCTCCTTGAACTTGAGTGGGATTGTTCCTGCTTTAACCACTAGAGTATAGCAGAAATGATGTCATGTGACTTCTGAGACTAAGTCATAAAAAGAATATGGCTTTGCTTGGTTCTCTCTCTATATATCTATATCAAGAGAAAAAATATATATATATTATATATATATATTTTTTTTCTCTTTCTATCTCTCTCCCCACTTACCCTGGGAACCCAGCCCAGGGGCCACGTGTGAAGATCACCTATAAGTGTTTCTGCCAACAGCCCCAGTCAGGGTCTCAGCTGACAGCCAGCATCAACCACCAGACAGGGAAATGAATGGGCCTTTAGATATTTCCAGCCCTCAGGCCTGGAGTCTCCTAGCTGACACCCACACATCATGGAAGAGAAACAAACCATCCCTTTTGTGCCCTTTGTGAATTTCTAGCCCACAGAAGTCATAACCATAACACACAATTATTTTACACCACTAAGTGTTGAGGTTATTTGTGATACAACCACTGTAACCAGAACAAAACCTGTTATTTTATTTTTTAAAAAACCCTCAACCTGTAGTTATTTGATGTCAGATTTGTTTTTTAATGTTTCCATTTTTTAAAATATCAGCTCAGATTCAAACATTCTAAAATGCCAAATATACAATCCACAAAAGCAAAACTAATTAAGTTGGAATGGACTTCATTAAAATGAAAACTGCTGTGTGAAAGACACTATTCAGAGCATGAGAAGATAAGCCACAGACAGGGAGAAAATATTTGCAAAAGAAAAATCTGATAAAGGGCTTGTATCCAAAATACACAAAGAGCTCTTAAGTGTCAACAATAAGAAAACAACCAACCAATCTTAAAAAAATAGACAAAAGATCTGAAGAGATGCCTCAGAAACTAGGATAAATGGATGGCAAACAAATATATGAAAAGATGCTCTACACCATGTCCCATTTGTGAATTGCAAGTTAAACCAATAATGATAATACGACTAGACTGACTAATTGATGAGAAGGAGATACCGTTAGCATGGCTAAAATCCAAAATATTGACATCCCCAAATGCTGGTTGGAGCATTTGCTGGTGGAGCAAACAGTAAATCTCATTCATTGCTGGGGGGAATGCAAAATGGTATGGCCTCTTAGGAAGACATTTTGGCAGTTTCCTATGAAACTAAACATCCTCTTACTATATGGTCCACCCAGATGAGCTGACGAGTTGGGTGTGTACAAAAGCCTGCACACAGATATGTATAGCTGCTTTATTCATACCTGCCCCAAACTAGAGGCAACCACAATTAACTTCAACAGGTGAATAGTTAAACTAGTACATGCAGACAATGGAATAATATTCAGCAATAAAAAGAAATGAGCTTTTAAGCCATGAAAAGACACGGAAGAACCTTAAATGTGTGTCACTGTGAAGAGAGCTAGTCTGATTCCAACTCTATGACATCCTGGGAAAGGCAACACTGTGGAGACAGTAAGAAGATGAATGGTTGCCAGGGATTCAGGGGGAGGGAGGGATGAATAGGGGAAGCACAGGGATTCTGAGGGCAGTGGCACTATTCCTTATGAGACAGTACTGATGAATCCATATTGTATCCTGACCTATAGAATACACTACACAAAGATGAACCTGAACATAAATCATGTCCTTTATTAATAATGCATCCACATTGGTTCATAAATTACAAAGGATGTACCACCCTCATGCAAGGCATTAAAAATAGAGGCAATTGTTGGGGGGGTGGGGACGAGGACTTAACATAAGAACTCTGTACATTCTGCTCAGTTTTTCTGTAAACCTGAAATGTGTCTTCTAAAAAACGCCTATTAACCTAAAATAAACAAACACACAGTGTGGGTCAAAAACACCATCTCTGAAGGACCAACATTTGGTAACCCTCGTTTAAGAGAGGTGAAACAACCACTAATGTACAAACGACTCCTATTTTCAGAAAAAGAGACCGATGTAAGAAGTGGTCATGACAGTAGTTAACGGCTGAGTCAAGACTAGAATTTAGGCCTCCCTTTCCAAGTTCTTTGCAACCCACCTTGCTGCCACATCCGGGTCCTCTTCTTATCTAAGGCAAAGCTTATGTAAGACTGTTTTTGTTTTGTAAGCTGTATGTTACTACAGGAAAAACTCCACTTAATAAAAGAATGACCACCACCTCTGAAAATAAGCTGATACCCATTCAAATAAAGCACCAAATACGATGACCAGTATGATCAAGAACGCCTTCCCGTCACCAGGCCCAGTGAATGTATCTTGACCCTGAGCAATTCTATCCCAATGTGACATGTTCTCCTAAGGTCGGTGTGAGAGATACAGCTAGTGGTGACTCCCAAAACTGTCATATTTCTTTCTATGTCTTTCTCTAAGAATCTTGATAGCTCAATAAAATGAACCATGATCCTTAAGTCATTTCAGAGAGAAGAGTACAGCTTTTGCTTTAGAATAACATAGCTCTGGTTCGTGCATATACACCTAATATCCCCTTTGTGTGTTTGACCATCAACGTACCATTGAAGACATTACCACAAGTTCGTGGAGAATAAAACATGAATCTTTTACAGGTGGTCACTGCTTTACATCTTTTTTTAAAATGTTTTTATTTATTTCTGAGAGAGAGAGAGAGAGAGCGAGCATGGGAGAGTCAGAAAGAGGGAGCTATAGGGTCTGAAGCAGGCTCCAGGTTCTGAGCTGTCAGCACAGAGCCCAAGGAGGGGCTCGAACCCACGAGCTGTGAGATCATGACCTGAGCTGAAGTGGAACGCCCAACCGACTGAACCACCCAGGCGCCCTGCTTTACACCTTAAAAAAGAACATTTACGTGGTTTTTTTCTCCCATGTTGGTGCATAAACCCAGGACACAGGTTACTGCTCCCATTTACAGATGAGAAAAGAGAACTTCGGAGAAGTTATGTGACTTAACCAAGTTCCCGCGATAAATGGTGTAAATACAAATGTATGGCTTGGTCTCTAAGACTCTAGTCTTAACCACCTACCTCATGGTCTTTCTAATCAACTCATTTATTTGGCAAAAGGCCTGCCTCAGGCCAAAGCAAGATGTTGCCAAGCCCCCAAATTCCCTGTCCCTGGAGCCAGCCTGGCAAATCCAAAATTCCTTGCGCCTTTACTACTCAAAGTGTGTTCTGGGGAACTGTAAAATCAGCACCCCCTAGGAGCTTGTGGGAAACGCAAACGACTGAATCAGGCCCCAAGCCACTGAATCAGAACCTGCATTTTAATGAGGTCCCAGGTAATTTACATGGGACACTGAAGTCTGAGAAGTTCTGGGACAGCACCCAACCCTTTGGGGAAGGCATGGTGTCCAGTCAGGATGGCCCTTCATCAAGTGAACATCGGAAACGGAGAGGCAGGTTGGGCCAGACACCCAACACCATCAAATTAGCTTGCTGCGGTGTTTTGCAAAGGGGCATCTTGTGGCGGGAAAGGGAGACACTGGGCAGGTGAAACTGGGTGCTGGAAGATTAACTCCATCAGGACAGCTCTAGGGGGCACTGGCCAGTATGAGGAAGCTCTTGAATGCGCAAGGTAGCCCTGGGGCCGAGGTGGGACACCAGTATATAATGAGAGTCTAGACAGCAAGCAGGCCGGGAACTGCTTCCTAAATCTGTCTACAAAACACTAGATTCCATCTTCTGTGTGCGATCAGAGGCAGGTGGATAGCTTCCTGCACCTCTCTCCTATCCCTTTCCAGGATGGTGAAGCAGGTGTGTGTTTCTATCCCAGAAAAAGGTACTTACGCACCTCATCTGTAAAATGAGGCTGTTTTCAAATGGGGGGAGTGGCGGGGCGTCGGTATGAGAAATAGAATAAATCTGTCTCTTCCAGAGCATGGTGTCCAAATCACAGATGGTGTAAAAGACCATGAGAGGTCGTACATGCAGGGACTTTTTAAAATCATGATTATTAGGGGTGCCTGGGTGGCTTAGTCGGTTAAACGTCCGACTTTCGCTTAGGTCATGATCTCGCGGTTCGTGGGTTCGAGCCCCGCGTCAGGCTCTGTGCTGACTGCCAGTTCAGAGCCTGGAGCCTGTTTCAGAGTCTGTGACTTCCTCTCTCTCTGACCCTCCCCTGCTCACGCTGTCTCTCTCTCTCTCTCCTAGAAATAAATAAAATATTAAAAATAAAATAAAATCATGATTATTAATGTGGGGCATCTGGGTGGCTTAGTTGGTTAAGCGACCCGCTTTGGCTCAGGTCATGATCTCCTGGTTGGTGAATCCGAGGCCCTCCTGGACTCTGTGCTGACAGCACAGGAGCCTGCTTCAGATTCTGTGTCTCCCCCTCTCTCTGACCCTCCCCCGCTCATGTCTCTGTCTCTCAATAATAAATGTTTTTTTAAAATTTCTTAATTATGATTATAATGCAATGTGTATAGGCAACTATATAACCCTTCACACCTGTGCCTTAATGGATACTATTATCTAGAATCGGGTTAAAATAAATATTTACGTTTTCTAGAGGTGGGTCTAATTAACATAAGCTACTAAGTAAACAGGAGTACCGTGGGAAATCGGATACCAGTAGAAAAAAAGGAACAGAAGGGGGCGAGGAAGCTTGGCAAGGCGGGCCGTTAGGTTCCCCGGGTGGGGGCGCAGTAGTCGCCAGCTTCTGTCCCGGATCTGAAAAGAGCACCCGGTGGTTCGGCTCTGGGGCTCCCCTCGGAGAGACGACACGCGGNGCGGCTGGGGGGGCCGGGGGGGACGCGGGAGGAGGCGGCGCAGCGCGGGGACGCGGCCCCCAGCCCGGCCGGGGACAGCGGGGGCAAAGATAAGCGGTCTGTGGGGGAAGCGGGCGCCACAATCCTGCCCTCGGAAGAAACGCCGAGTGAGGTGGCCCTCGTTGCAAAGCCGTCCCTGACTTTCGGTTGCCATTCCTGACAGCATCCGTGTGTTCGCCGCGTCGCAGGGACTTCGCCGGGAGGCCGTCGGCGCCCTCCCCTTTGCGGGTCTAAGACGGAGACCAGGCCACCCGGCTTTTCTCCGGTCTCCTGTTTCTAGAAAACTTGGGTCTCGATCGGAGCTCGGGGGAGGAGGTGACAGGGAGCGGGCACGGTTGTCTGGGCTTCTGTTAAGTTTCTATACTCCCCTGGGTCGGGGGAAGCTAATTTGTGCAAACCCCTGGCCCGGGAGTGGGCTGGGCGCCACCGGTCACGGCCGGAAAGCTCTCAGTGGGAGGACTAGGAGACCTTGCAAACTCCAAATGGGAGAGCGGGGACCCCTCCGGTCCGTGGACTTCTGGACGTCATTCTGGACGGCTCCAAGGTAGTGAGTGCACCGTGGTGTTCAAGAGCTCAGCCTTCGGAACTCCGCCAGACTTGGAAGAGGCAAAGAACTTAGGCTCTGGTACCTCAGTTTCCCCAGCTGTGATGTAGAACATCCAGCGCCAATGGTCCCGAATAAAATTAAAAGAGTTAACGTTCTCATATATTTTTTTTTTAGCAAAACACATATGTTTACCAAAATACTTTTTTAAAAAAAGTTTTCCTTATTTTTGTGAGACAGAGAGCAAGCGGGGGAAGGGCAGAGAGAGAGGGAGACCAGGGAGCTGAAGCAGGCTCTTCCTTGACAGCAGAGGGCCCCAAGTGGGGCTTGAACTCACCAACGGTGAGATGATGACCTGAGCCATAGTTAACAGACTGAGCCACACAGGTGCTCTAATTTAACGTTCACATCTGTAAAAACTCTAGACCGGTGCCTGGCACAGTGTAAGAACTATTATTAGCAGGTGTTGAAAAGCAAGTTTCTTTAAGTCTTATAAAGTGAACATCTCATTTTTCTACAGAGCATTTGTGTTTGAACGTGCATTTCAAAGTATATACTTAAAGGTATGGCTGTTCTGTTAAAATAATAAAAGAAACATACATGTGAAAATGCAAAATGTGGGTAAGCTTCATACAAATATTTTTGTTGTGACAACCACCGCTTATCTTTTTTAACTTTAAAAATAAATCATCCAATACGTTCTGCCTTGCCAGGGAGCAGTCCTTCTATATTTTCTAATTCCCTGTGCTTTTCTCATTTTGCCACAGAATTCTCTCCCAGCAAATCGGTACATTCCTAGTAATATCTCTGCTGCCAAGCAGTCCCTGTCCCTGGAGGTTTCCCTCGGGGAGGAGGAGAAATGGCGTGGACCTAAGGATCCACTTGGACCTAAGGATCTGCAACGCAGGCAGACAGCTGGCCTCCTAACTCAAATGCCCCTGATTTAGGATAGGGACTCATTCAGTTAATACAAAGGAGATAATTAACTTTTTAAATTAGTGGGCTGTTTTCAAAAACCTGAGGTGTTGTTTTAGGCCAGGCCTTGATATATTCACTGCAATTAAATTAAATAGAAATTTTTCCTCTTTTCTACAGAATTAACGTGACAGGTAAGGAATCAACCCTAAGAAGTCATGTGATGTCCACGGTGTATGAGGATGGCTGGCTTTGTTGTGTCTAGCTGAAAAGAGCAAGACTTTATCCTTCCGCTCTCCTGCGCTCTCCTGTGTTTACCGGAAATTGGAAATTCGGGAGGGTCCTCCCCAAATCCTGCTTAGATCCTCTTTATCATTTCTAATTTGGGGGATGGAGTATAAAACCATACCCACAAAAAGTATGTAAAACATAAGTCCCAAGCTTAATTAATTGTTGTGAAACAAACACTGGAATCACACCACCAAGGTCAAGACTCTTGGGAACTCTGGCCAGCCATTTCTGGATCATACATCTTTCTTTTCCCTCTCTCTGAACAGTGACGTCTCTCCTGACTTCTCTTACACTGTTACACACACACACACATATATATTTATACTTTTTTTAACATTTATTTATTTTTGAGAGACAGAGTGTGAGCAGGGCAGGGACAGAGAGAGAGGGAGTCACAAAATCTGAAACAGGCTCCAGGCTCTGAGCTGTCAGCACAGCCTGAAATGGGGCTCGAACTCATGAACTGTGAGATCATGACCCCAGCTGAAGTCAGACACCTAACGGACTGAGCTACCCAGGCACCATATATATATATACAATATATATATCACCTAAGGATGCATCCCTAAACAATATACCCTAGTTAAACTTTGCCTGTTTTTAAAACATTATACAAATGAAATCACTTAGTATGTGTTCTGTTGTACCTGGCTTCTTTGGTTCAAGAGTATGTCTTTTTTTTTTTTTTTTAAAGATTATTTATTTATTTTGAGAGGCAGAGAGGGGAGGAGGGGCAGACAGAAGGGATACAGAAAATGCCAGGCAGGTCCCATGCTATCCGTGCAGAGCCCAGAGCCCTACTCAAGGGCAAACTCACAAACGGTGAGATGGTGACCTGAGTAGAAATCAGAAGTTGGAAGCTTAACAGGCTGAGCCATCCAGGCGCCCCCTCGATATTATGTCTTTAAGATTCATCGCTGTTGCATCTGGGGGTTATTGATTTTCATTGTTGTATAGTATTCCATACTTATCACTTACTTATTCCATACTTATGGTATTCTCTGCATCGTCTTCTATACTCTTCCAAACTGTAACTAGTCTGCAACCTGTTTTACTATTAGTGGACATGTGGACTGTTTCCACTTTGGACCTGTTACAAATAATATTTGTATGAACATTGATGTACGGTCTCACGGTACATAACTGCACACACTTCAACAGCCTTTATTCGCAAAAGTAGAATTGTGGTCATGGAGTGACTGGGGCTCCAGCTTTATGAGATACTGCCATACAGACTTCCAGTTTTCACTCCCACTAGTAAACATTCCCATGGCTCCATGTCCCAGCAACACCTAGTACTGTCCAGCTTTTCAATTTTGGCAAATTTAGCCACTTGAGGATGAGCACCTTTTCTTATGTTTATCGGCCATTTAGATTTCTTCTTTGTTAAAAGAAAGTCATTGGCTCCATTTTCTAGTTTTATTGCTGATTTGGAAGAACTCCTGTATTCTGGATACATCTTTACCATGATGTGCTGTGAAAATCGCCCACTAGGGTTTGCCTTTTCACTAAACTACAGTTGGCTTTTGATGACCAAAACGTAGTTCAAATTCCCAGTCTTTCCCTGTATAGAGTGTTCATATCATAAGAAACCTCTCCCTGCCCCGAGTCATGAAAATATTCATGTCATTTTTGTTTAAGTATTAACGGTTTTCTTTTCATGGTCAAGGATGGCAGTGAGGTTTTGAGTTAGTGCCTTAAACCTGTACTTGCCAGAGGTCCTTAGCAAAGCAAGAGAAATAACCGTCAGGATTCTGGCTGTGGCCGCTGTTTTTTGGCTTCAGACTGCTCAAAGCGGGGAAAGGCCCAGGCACTGAGCACATTTCATTTTCCAGACTGCGCTAGCCTAGCCAAGCAGAACTCTGCTCTCAAACCAGACAAGGCAGAGGAAGGAGCTCCGGGTTTGCCCCTTGTATCCCAAGGGCAATTCACAGATTCACAGAAAGGTGGGAAGGCCCCCCTCCCATGCTCCCAACCCCAGGGCTCCCGGGATAGGCAGTGGGGAACTGGGAGGGGGTGGCAATGAGGGGGCAGCCATCCAGCTGCCAAGTGTGCCCAGAATCCCAGCAGGCAGTTCTCCTCCAGCCCCCAGCAGCTATTTCTAGGCCGGGGAATTCTTTGAGAATCAGAAATGTGGCACATCCAAAGCCCACCACCCTCTGCTGTCACTTCTAGCCTCTGCTTCTCCCCTACAGGCCCATCTCTTGAAACTGAGGTCTCCCAGGAGAAGAGGAGTTGGAGCGCCCGCCCGGAGGAGCCCCTGGAGAGAAGGAGCCTAGTGGTGAGAGCCCCTTCAAGTGCCCTGGGACTAGTGCCAGNGGGGGAGGGGGGCAGGTGCAGGGAGGGCCCCACTGAGGACTGCCCTGAGAAGGGTCTACAGGAAAACCTCCGAGTGAGTGCCATTTTTCCAGCAGGGTCTTCCAGCACAGGCAGCGCCTTTCTGGAAGAACTAATGCCTTCCTCCCCCTCATCTCCCCCAACATACCTTGTATCGAGTTAGGAAGTTGAGAGGCATTGTGACAGGAATGTTTCTAGCAGTGTTACTTAAACGGAAAACTAGGGGAAAAAACCTACATATTCCACAAAAGAAATGTACTTTAAAAATCGATTTATATCCATAGAATAAAATATACAGTCAATATACAGTATATATAGTCACTCATATTATGTTATAGAATAACACTTGATGACATGATACATTTTTCATATTATGTTAAGAAAAAAGCCAGTTAGAAAATTGCATATCCAATCCCTATTTCTTTAAAAGGGGTTTCTTATACATATATTTTTAAGAAAGAGTAAATGGAGAGTATCAACATTTTTCTCTAGTGGAACTAGGGGACCTTAATTGCTGTGTGTACTTAAGCCCCCCCCCCAATGTATGCTACTTTAAGAATCTAGCTACATTTGGGGGCACCTGGGCAGCTCAGTTGGTTAAGTGTTTAACTTCAGCGGGGTGCCTGGGTGGCTCAGTCGGATGAGCTGAAATGACTTCAGCTCAGGTCATCATCTCACAACTCGTGGGTTCGAACCCCACATCGGGTTCTGTGCTGACAGCTCAGAACCTGGAGCCTGTTTCAGATTCTGTGTCTCCCTCTCTCTATGCCCCTACCCCACTTGTGCTCTGTCTCTCTCTGTCTCAAAAATAAATAAAACACACACACACACACACACACACACACACACAAGATTAACTTCAGCTCAGGTCATGATCTCTCAGTTCATGAGTTAGGTCCCCCATGGGGCTCTGTGTGGAGAGCCCAGAGCCTGGAGCCTCCAGATTCTGTGTCTCCTCTCTCTCTGCCTCTCTCCCACTCGCTCCCTGTCTCTCTCAAAAATAAATAAACATTGGGGCGCCTGGGTGGCTTGGTCGGTTAAGCGTCTGACTTCAGCTCACGTCATGATCTCACGGTTTGTGGGTTCCAGCCCTGCATCAAGCTCTGTGCTAACAGCTCGGAGCCTGGAACCTGCTTCAGATTCTGTGTCTCTCTCTCTCTCTGGCCCTCCCCTGCTCATGCTGTCTCTCTCTCTCTCTCTCTCTCAAAAATAAATAAAACATTAAAAAACTTTAAAAATAAACATTTAAATTTTATTTTAAAGAATCTAGCTACATTTGAAGAAAGGAAAGAGAAAGATTCAAGACGCTTACAAACCTGCTGTAGTTGGCTGAGGGTATGGATGGGTCTGTCATCGAGGCTGGTATCTAAGCAACAACTCAGAGGCCAGGGCTGCATCCCTAGAAAACCAAGTTGAGGCAACTACTGGGGTAATTCAAGCGTCAGATTCAAAAACAAAACGAAACGAGACGAAAAATTGCTGGTTCCTGTTTCAAGAAGACCGAAATTTGCTTTTCTCATCCTGATTGTCCGAAGAAGAACCCCACGCAGCACTCAGATCAGCGCTGCCTGAGAACGGTCCAAAACAAGGAATAAAGTAAGTGTCCTTCTGTTCTAGTTATTCTGTTTGTCCTGCTCACCTTCCTCTGTCCGAATACATGCGCTCCCTACGAAATAAAAGCCAACCCCAATGATTACATTTGCTGTAATCAAAAGTTGTTTGACGCGCCCGCCGACATCCTCAGAAAACGCCGGTCTGGGCGGCTGCGGGGCGAGAGTGAGGACCCGCCTCCCGCTTCTCAGACACACCTTCCCGACAGTCCTCCCTCGCTGGGGGCAGCCTCCCAGGCACTCACCCCCCTGGCCCGGCACGGAGCAGTCTCTCCCTCCCACTCTCCCTCCTCACTCCTCCTCCACATCCTTCTCCGGGTCCGGATCTTTCCCTACCTCCACCTTCCCC
>NW_027530408.1:2347305-2350626 GCF_008692635.1 Crocuta crocuta | reverse complement strand
TTGACTCAGAGGCCCATCCTTTGGACTTAGCCAGGAGAGGCACCTTTAGGCTCTCCCCAACTGCCCTGCCAAGGTCACCACTGATTCTGGTTTTAGATCCAAAGATCATTTTTGTCATTTTATTTCACCTACCAGTAGATTTTCCATCGCTTCTGTCCCTTCTTGCTTCATCCTCTTCCTCTGGGTGGTTCCCAAGCCAAACCCCTCTCTGGTGTTTTTGCCTTTCCTCTCTGATCTCTCCCTTCCAGTTCCTCCACTTCCTCCAACCTTATTCTCCTGTGATTTTTTTTCTTTTGGAAAATTTTCAAGCTTATGAAAGATCTGAAAGAGCAGTACAGGGAATATGCACATACCCTTCCTCTATTCCACTAACCATTCTCCCGCTGTTCACATTTTGTCACATATGACAGTTTATTAGATCATACACTTCCAACAAAGCCACTCCACAGTGATCACATCTAAGACAAGTAACATTACTTTACTATGTCATCTAATACCTATGCAAATTCAAATCTCCCCAACTGTTCCAGAAATGTCTTTTGTAGCTTCTTTTTCACCCAGTATCCAACTCAAGTACATGAAATGTATTTTTTTTTAAGTTTCTTTATTTTGAGACAGAGAGAGAGAGCTCACATGCAGCAGAGAGAGAGAGAGAGAATGCCCAAGCAGTCTCTGCACTGGCAGTGCAGAACCCGATGCGGGGCTGGAAATTGTGAACCTGAGATCATGACCTGAGCCGAAACCAAGAGGCCCACACTCAACCGACTGAGCCACTCAGGCGCCCCATGAAACGTATTTATGTATTTGGTGCTAATGTCTCTTTCATTTCTTTTAACATAGAATAGCCCAGCACATTTTTTAAAAAATGACAGTGACTTTTTTGCAGCCTTCAAACCAATTGGTTTGTACATTGGTCCTGTTCCAAATTTACCCTTTGGGCTGCCTGAGAATTTGGTTTTGGACTTCCTTTCTTCTCTATTTATACTTATGCTCCTGGTGATTTCATCCAGGATTGTGGCTCTGGATGGCTTACCTACGCCAGTGACTCTCAAATATATGTTTTCAGCCTGGGCCTGTCTCCTGCACTCCCAACTCCAACTGCTTACTAGCGGCCTCACAGACATTTCAGATTTTGTAAGTGAACTACCGATCTTAACTCCACCTTTCCAGTTACCCAAGCTGAAAAAGCTTAGAATCATCCTTGACTCTGTATTTCACTTTGCCTTACATTCTACCTCCAAACGTCTGGAAATCCTGTTCACTCAACCTGCAGAGCATGCTGGGAATCTGACCACTTTTCCCTACCCCCTTTGCTTCCACCCTGGGTCCACCAGCTTCAGTCTGTTGTCTAGATTACTGCCCTTGCCCGCTGACAAGTCCCTCCTGCCCTCTCTGCTCTGCTGCAGTCTATTCTGAATACAGAACCTGACAGCTCCTTTACAAACTCAAGTCACGTTATAGTACCCCTCTACTCAAAACCTTCTAATGTGCTCGGTTTTCTTTTAAAGTAAAAGATGAAGTCCTTTACTAGCCTGGCAAGGCCCCCTTATTTCTCTGACTTCATCTCCTATGACTTCTCTGCCTCCTCCCTTTCATTCATGCCCCTCCAGTCCGTTCTCAGTACACGAACCTCAAACACACCAAGACTGATCCTGACTTAGGGCCTTTGTACTAGCTGTGCACACTCCCTCCAGACCCACATGACTCTCCCTCGCCTTCCCTTGGGCTCTTGCTCAAATGCCATCTTCTCAAAGAGGCCTTTTCCAACCAGCCTTCTCAAAATTGCAATTGCCCACGTGCATGTGCCAACACACACGCACAAGCACACTTTTGATCCCTTTACATATTTGTTTATTTCACACCTATTTGTTTTCTCCATAGTGTATATCACCTTCTAACATGCTATATAATTTACCCATGCGTTCTATTTATTTGTCTTCTCCATGTCTCCCAGGATGGTAGCTCCCTGGGCGACAGGAAGAGAGGTGACCTGAGGACCTGAGCAAAGACCTAAAGGAGCCACAAAGACATCTAGAAGAAGATGACAAGGAGAAGGGGTAGTAAACTGGACACATACCTAAGAAAAGCTGGTGGAAAGCACACTGCCTGACAAGCACTGAGTGAACCTTGGCCATTATTAATATTCCAGGTAGAAAAGGAGAGCTAAGAATTTAACGAATGGTTTGTTATAAACCCATTCATGTTTATTAAAGGCTACTTGGCAGGCAGGCACTGGATAAGGGGGCAAATGTCAAGGGCTGATAGTCTACAGACACCTAATCATGCCTAGTAGATCCAGTCAGGAGTCTGGCTCTCCCAGGCTGAGAGTCCTGCTCTCTTGCTCAAACATATGCTCCCAGCCACAGTTTTTCTGAGCCTACCTATAAAAATGAGGGGGGTGGTTGATTAAAAAAAAATAATTCCTAGAGTTTAGTTAACTAATGGCCAGTTAGCTTTTTTAAAAAAAATTTTTTTTAAGGTTTATGCATTTTTTGAGAGATAGAGAGAGAGCACAGCAGGGGAGGGGGAGAGAGAGAGGGAGACACAGGATCTGGAGCAGGCTCCAGGTTCTGAGCTAGCTGTCAGCACAGAGCCCGCCGCGGGGCTCGAACCCACGCACTGTGAGATCATGACCTGAGCCGAAGTCGGATGCTCACCAACTGAGCCACCCAGGCGCCCCCCCCCACCAGTTAGCTTTAAAAAAAAAATTAATGTTTATTTTTAGAGACAGAGAGACAGAGCACCAGCAGGGGAGGGGCTAAGAGAGAGGGAGATATGAAATTTGATGCAAGCTCCAGGCTCTGAGCTGTCAGCACAGAGCCTGATATGGGGCTCAAACTCACAAACTGCAAGATCATGACCTGAGCCAAAGTTGGGCGCTCAACCGACTGAACCACCCAGGTGCCCCCAGTTAGCTTTTTATGCAGGGATCCTCCTGGGAATTAGACAGAAAATAACAATGATTATTGGGCTTGGCAGCTTCATTCTCTGGGTTAACTTGGTTTGACACTGTTCGCTGTATATTATAGCAAGCACAAGTTAGGTCACTTCCCTCCTGTCTCTGTTCCCGGACTCCCAGAGAGATCAAAAGGAAATGCAAAGCAGAACTTCCATGATTTGGACATTTAACAGTTGGCCTGACCAATGAGAGTCAAACATTTTAAATCCTTTTTTATAATCCCTTGCTCTCCAATCTCTCCAAATTACCAGGATTTGAGAAAGGAGAATGTATTATCTGCTCCTCGTGGGTGCATTTGTTTCCCACACATCCTCTGCTTTGCCCCCAGTTAGCCCAGAACCCTCTGGCTACTGATCCACTCC
>NW_027530408.1:2343039-2346885 GCF_008692635.1 Crocuta crocuta | reverse complement strand
GTGGGGGAACCCGGGGGGGGGGGGACCCAAATGACAGCAGAGGCCATAAAGAACCCTGCCAACGAAAGGTGGGTGAGGGGCTCTTGGCACAGTGAGAGCTTTCGGGGCATATTCTCCTATGTAAAGTGGACCTGCTACAACATGAGACCTCTCCTAAGTCAGCTTTTAAATAGGCCATCCTCCTCTCTAATGCATCTACCCAGCGTCAGACTGTCTGGGGAAGAGGTGGAAGGGGAAAACGCACTTGGTTATCTGGATAATTTATCTACGTACGTAGCACCAGATATCAACAAGCTGGCTGTGCCTCTGTGCTCCGTCTTTGTCCAGGCAGCTGTCCCTCAGCTGCCACAAGTGTGTGGAGAATGCCCACAGGGGAAACGGTAATGGGCTGTGCTCCTGCAGCTCCTCAGGCCCTGGGCTCCCCCACACACACCCCAGCATGCTAGCCCACGTGCCCTTCTCCTAGGTTCTGAGGGAGCTTTCCACAAGTTCCCTGGGGGAGATCTCAAAAGAGTTTCCGTTTTTTTTAGCATCCACTAAGGCTTAGGAAGCATGGAGGGTCCCCTGGGTGGCTCAGTTAGTTAAGCATGAGGCTTGGGCTCAGGTCATGATCTCAAGGTTCTGTGGGTTCGAGCTCCATATCAGGCTCTCTCCTCGGCTGTCAGCGCAGGCAGAGCCCACTTTGGATGCTCTGTCTCTCTCTCTCTCTACCCCTCTCCTGCTCACAGGGCTGACGTTCCCTCTCTGTCTCTCTCAAAAATAAACATTAAAAATAAAGGAAGGGAGGGAGCGAGGGAGGGAGGGAGGGAGGAAGGAAGGAAGGAAGGAAGGAAGGAAGGAAGGAAGGAAGGAAGGAAGGAAATGGAAACCTGTGAGTGTATTACAAATTAAGTTCCTTACATGCAAGGCACCCACCAGGACCAGATGGCCCTACAGACAGCTATGAACATTATCGTGGCCCCAGGGACTACGAATGCCTTAGGACTCAGTAGTTCTATATAAGGGCAAAACATTCTGACTGATGGCACAGTACCGCATTCACATTTCCATTCCAGCAGAAGCTGGGCAATCTGGGACGGGTGGCGTTTACAAGCTCACGTCACCATCATTTCCATCTGATTTAGTCCTTACCTACCAACACCTTAGCAAGTCTCCAGTTTTCCTAAAGAATGCACTTCAATTGTCTTTTAAAAATTAAACTGATAAACATCATTCATCTATATTATACAAAATTAATTAAAAAACAAAACAAAACTCAGAAGCCTGGGCTGGCTCTTGCAAGTAATAGAACAGTCCTGGGTGGTGTTTGAGCAACTTGCAATTATTTTAAAGAAATAAAGAGGTGTAGATGTTTTGTTAAGGTGACTTCTCTGTAGAAAGATGCCTGTGGAATGTTTGCCACTTTGGACACATACGTACACTCAGTTAGGAGGCGCCTCTATTCTGCCTGGGCACGAAGAGGTGCTGACATCTGTCACATTCACAGACAATAACAATAATGATAGTGGAACTTCATTTATGGTCACTTGCAAGTTGGTGCCCTCCTAGGACAACTTGGAACCCTGTCTTTGGCCCCCGAGGTACTGAGTGCCCGGTGTGTCACTGCTCCGACACTAGGTAAATGGCTATAAACAAGTTAGGGGACCACTCTGCACCTCAGCATCCCATCCCATCCCTGGAACTGAGATAATGACATCTGCCTTGCTTATCTCAAAGGGACATCAATGAGATCATAGATGCCCAAGCTGAACCAGACACCAGACACTAGAAACTCCNGGGGGGGACCCAAATGACAGCAGAGGCCATAAAGAACCCTGCCAACGAAAGGTGGGTGAGGGGCTCTTGGCACAGTGAGAGCTTTCGGGGCATATTCTCCTATGTAAAGTGGACCTGCTACAACATGAGACCTCTCCTAAGTCAGCTTTTAAATAGGCCATCCTCCTCTCTAATGCATCTACCCAGCGTCAGACTGTCTGGGGAAGAGGTGGAAGGGGAAAACGCACTTGGTTATCTGGATAATTTATCTACGTACGTAGCACCAGATATCAACAAGCTGGCTGTGCCTCTGTGCTCCGTCTTTGTCCAGGCAGCTGTCCCTCAGCTGCCACAAGTGTGTGGAGAATGCCCACAGGGGAAACGGTAATGGGCTGTGCTCCTGCAGCTCCTCAGGCCCTGGGCTCCCCCACACACACCCCAGCATGCTAGCCCACGTGCCCTTCTCCTAGGTTCTGAGGGAGCTTTCCACAAGTTCCCTGGGGGAGATCTCAAAAGAGTTTCCGTTTTTTTTAGCATCCACTAAGGCTTAGGAAGCATGGAGGGTCCCCTGGGTGGCTCAGTTAGTTAAGCATGAGGCTTGGGCTCAGGTCATGATCTCAAGGTTCTGTGGGTTCGAGCTCCATATCAGGCTCTCTCCTCGGCTGTCAGCGCAGGCAGAGCCCACTTTGGATGCTCTGTCTCTCTCTCTCTCTACCCCTCTCCTGCTCACAGGGCTGACGTTCCCTCTCTGTCTCTCTCAAAAATAAACATTAAAAATAAAGGAAGGGAGGGAGCGAGGGAGGGAGGGAGGGAGGAAGGAAGGAAGGAAGGAAGGAAGGAAGGAAGGAAGGAAGGAAGGAAGGAAATGGAAACCTGTGAGTGTATTACAAATTAAGTTCCTTACATGCAAGGCACCCACCAGGACCAGATGGCCCTACAGACAGCTATGAACATTATCGTGGCCCCAGGGACTACGAATGCCTTAGGACTCAGTAGTTCTATATAAGGGCAAAACATTCTGACTGATGGCACAGTACCGCATTCACATTTCCATTCCAGCAGAAGCTGGGCAATCTGGGACGGGTGGCGTTTACAAGCTCACGTCACCATCATTTCCATCTGATTTAGTCCTTACCTACCAACACCTTAGCAAGTCTCCAGTTTTCCTAAAGAATGCACTTCAATTGTCTTTTAAAAATTAAACTGATAAACATCATTCATCTATATTATACAAAATTAATTAAAAAACAAAACAAAACTCAGAAGCCTGGGCTGGCTCTTGCAAGTAATAGAACAGTCCTGGGTGGTGTTTGAGCAACTTGCAATTATTTTAAAGAAATAAAGAGGTGTAGATGTTTTGTTAAGGTGACTTCTCTGTAGAAAGATGCCTGTGGAATGTTTGCCACTTTGGACACATACGTACACTCAGTTAGGAGGCGCCTCTATTCTGCCTGGGCACGAAGAGGTGCTGACATCTGTCACATTCACAGACAATAACAATAATGATAGTGGAACTTCATTTATGGTCACTTGCAAGTTGGTGCCCTCCTAGGACAACTTGGAACCCTGTCTTTGGCCCCCGAGGTACTGAGTGCCCGGTGTGTCACTGCTCCGACACTAGGTAAATGGCTATAAACAAGTTAGGGGACCACTCTGCACCTCAGCATCCCATCCCATCCCTGGAACTGAGATAATGACATCTGCCTTGCTTATCTCAAAGGGACATCAATGAGATCATAGATGCCCAAGCTGAACCAGACACCAGACACTAGAAACTCCCGAAACCGGTCTGTCTGACCCCCAAGGTCAGGCAGTGCCTGTGAAACTCCTCTGGCGGGCTCTGGGGNAGGGCGGGTGCGCGTCTGGGCCGCCCGCGCCGCCTCTGGGCTGCCCGGCCTCTCGGTACCCACCCCAGCAGGTTCCGCGCCCGCTTCGCCGCGAGGAGCCTCAGCGGAGCACGCTCCCCGGCGCTTATCCGACCTGGGTCTCTGCCCAAGCGACGCACAGCCGCCAGGGCCAAGGCTGTATTTGTCCAGAGCTGGCGGGTCGCTGTCAGCGGGGGGCGGGAGAAGGGGTGGGGGGGGAGTGCCC
>NW_027530408.1:2331096-2342836 GCF_008692635.1 Crocuta crocuta | reverse complement strand
CGCTGGAATGTTAATTGAAATCCGGCTGGCAGCGTGGCACTGATCAGGGTCGCGGAGCAGCGCCCAGGCCCCCAATCAGGGCCCGCGCCGCCCGGGCCCGGGAGGCCGGCACTGAGGACCCGCGCTGTCCCTGGGCGGGAAGATTCTCCGCTTTACACCGCAGGCGTGGCGGGCGCGCGGGAGGCGGCTCGCGGACCCCTCAGATCCGGAGGGAACGCTCAACTTTAGCGAGGGCGGAAAGCCTGCAAGCCGGGTGGCGGGGAGATGCCTGGGAGAAACCGGGGAGCTGGCTGACGTGTAAAGCGGCAGTAACAGAAATCTCTTGCCCCGCTCTCCTCTCCGCTCCACCCGTGCTCTTCCCCTAACCCTGAGATTCCCGCGCTGGTGTTCTGGGGTTCGCAGAGAGCGCCTCTGAAACTCATGTCAGGCAAACCGTTAACAGGGCCCCCAAGAGCCGTTCGGGGAAAAGACAGTATTCGATCCCTAGCTCCCACTGTACACTCGAAACACACACTCCAGATAGATTTAAACCTAAACAACGAAACTGTGAAAGTACTAGAAGAAAATAGGGGTGAATTCCTCCGTAACCTTGGCATAAGGAAAAGTTTTCTCACTTGGACTCAAATCCAGAGATGATTAAAGAGAAGATTAATGCCAAGTGACCACTTTTTAAAATGCATGACAAAAAGCACTATAAAAGAAGTGAATAGACAGCTGACAAACAGGAATAAAATATTTGCACCATGTACACAGATAACCCAAGTAGCTGATACATAGAAAATCCTTAAAAATAACAGAATATGGGAGAAAATACAACTTAAATGGACGTGTGTGGATTTTATGTCTGTATGTATATTATACATGCATATGTATCCATACATAGACATATGTAAATATCCTTTAGAAATATAAATAGATGTTCTCACTTATAGAGAAATGCAAATTAAAACAACACTGAGAAACCATTTCTCACCTATCATGTCGTACATCCCGAGTGGAATGCAAACCTGTACAACCATTCTGGATAGGAATTTGGCAATGCCCAAAGAAATTATATATGCATTTACTCTTGACCCACAAGCCTACTGGTACGTATATGCTCTGAAGATACACTTCTAGCAATATAAAAACACATAGCAACAACGTCATTCATTACATCATTTGTAACTGCAAAATACCGCGAAAACCTAAAGAAAAGCTCATTCACAGGAGAGTGGCTGAATAAAGATGGCTGGCGCATTCACACAATGAAACACTAGACAACTGTAGAATAAGAATAAGGGTGATCTCTTTGAACCAAAGAGGGTGTGGTTTCTTGGACATATTGTTAAGTGAAAAGAGCAAATTGTAAGAGTATCTCGAGGAAGGAATGGAAGCTGGGAGTATCCCTTGTTCTGAGGAGAAGTCTGTGCTAGCGAGGGGTCTTTAGGTGTGTGACTGCAGGTGAGCCTGACTTGTGAAGGCATGAAAAACACATCAGTGATCAAACAGCCTCTTAAGTATGACAATCAGATTCACATCATAGATTTTGATGATGAAAATATTATAAGTAAAAAACGTTCTCCTGGGGCGCCTGGGTGGCTCAGTCGGTTAATTATCTGACTTCAGCTCAGGTCATGATCTCACGGCTTGTGGGTTCAAGCCCCGCATCAGACTCTATGCTGACAGCTCAGAGCCTGGATTCTGCTTCATTCTACATTTCTCTCTCTGCCCTTCCTCTGCTTGCATTCTGTCTCTCTCCCAAAAATAAATGAACATTAAAAAACTTTTTTTTTACTGTTCTCCATCAAACAGGTGAAGTTAAGCACATTAATGTCAGTCCACCAGATAAGGGTGTGCTGACAACATTCTATGATAAAAGTTCACTGGACTTCTCCCCTACTGACTGGATACTCCTGGAAGGTCCTGGAATGTGTGCTATTTATCTTTGTGTCCTAAGAGCCTTGCAAACTCCCTTAGTTATAGGGTTGACCCTATGTTGGGGTCTGCCTGGGACAGTTGTGGTTTATGCCTGACATCCCATCCACTTACTGCTTCCTTTCTTTCAAAAACGTCCTGGTTTGGCTGATCAATTATCTGATTACCTCTCCCTGAAGGAGTGGGCACTCAGAAAATACCTACTATATTGAATAAAATAATTTGGAAAATATTAAAGTAATAGTTTCAGGGAAATTTAAAAATGTGTAGTGAATTTTCCTTACAAACAAGGGTGCTAAGGAGGGGAGGCACCTGGGTGACTCAGTCCTTTAAGCTTCGACATTGGCTCAGGTCCTGATCTCTTTGTTCTGGAGTTCAAGCCCCATGCAAGCTCTATATCAGACTCTGTGCTGACAGCTGGGAGCCTGGAGCCTGTTTCAGATACTGTGTCTCCCTCTCTCTTTCTCTCTCTCTTTTTTAAAATTTTTAATGTTTTACTAATTTCAGAGAGAGAGAGAGAGAGAGAGAGAGAGAGACAGCATGAGCAGGGGAGGGTCAGAGAGAGAGAGAGGGAGATGCTTAACTGACTGAACCACCCAAGCGCCCCTCCCTCTCTCTTTCTCTCTCTCTGCTCCTCCCCTACTCGCATTCTGTTTCTCTCTCTCAAAAATAAGTAAACATTATTTAATGTTAATCATTGTGTGCTCTACAGGAAAGAGCACCATACTGGAAATGAGATGTGTGAGATCCCAAACAGATTTCTTAACCTTCTTTGTCTTCATTTTCTCACTTGTAACCTAGAAATTATTTTAGAGAATATTCTGAGCTATTTTTCAAATCTTCATTTCTACTCTTGGGGAATCGAAGTGTGACCATGGGGAATAGAGGTGAAGGGCAACAGCTTTTGTTTATGACACAGGCATATGATAGAAAGAACCAGGATCCCTATTGAGAAAACCTGGATTCTAATTTCCTCCGCTATTGGGTAGACTATAAGTAACCTCTGTGTTCTTTATCTGTACTATAGAGATAATTTTAATTAAATTAATTAAATAAAATTAATTAAATTAATAAAATTTAAATAAATTAATTTTAATTTTAATTAAATTAAAAGAAAAAAGTGAAAAGTCACTTTTTTAATGAGAAAATTTGGGGGTGCCTGGCTGGCTCAGTTGCTTAAGCGTACTGACTCTTAATTTCTGCTCAGGTCATGATTCAAGGTTGGTGGGATGGCGCTCCCACCATGGGGCTCCACCATGACAGCACTGAACCTGCTTGGGACTCTCTCTGCCACCCTACCCCCTTGCTCAGGCTCTCACCCATTCTCTCTCTCTCTTTCTCAAAATAAATAAAGTTAAATAATAAAGTAAAAAACAAATGAAAAAAATGCAATGTGGTGTTTGAGAGGGTTTGCTTTAAGACCAGAGTTATGCACTCTGCGAAAATAAGGTCATGACGATCTGTGGCAGCAGTCATGAATAGTGAGAGATTCTCAGTGTCCTGAGTACATCATAGACATGGAATAGCTTATTTTGAGCAAAGGAAAGACAGGCAGAAAGTGTGCAGAGATTGTTGTTGCAGCAGGGACACCCTGTGTTACAAAGCAATAGCAACCCATGGATAGGATTAGAAGCATGATATCAATACAAAAAATCTTAATATCATTGCTTTACAGCAAGAAGGACCACCCATACTATGCAACCTTGTCAGGTAAGGAAGGGGAAACATTTTTTTTTTTTTTAAAGAAATACATGTATCTGATCATTTGTAGGGGGGGAGCACAAAAAGAATAATATGATAAGCCTGGGAGTATGTAGGAACTGGGGAAGGTAGGGGGGTGGGAGATGGAGAATGAGAATAGAAAGGAAAAGGTGTCATGGTCACATCTTTGTGCATAATTTTGGCTTTTAGAATCATGTTAATATTTCACGTACTGAAAAAAACTACATTATTATAATACTTTAAAATGGGTCCCACCAAAAGAGATAGTGGCAAAGCAGAAAGTGCAATTGTGGGCAATTCGGAGTTTGCCCAGCCCTGGGTGGACCAGACACCTCTAGACCAGTCCCCAGGGTATCCTGGGGACCATCCCCATGCAAACAAGGCAGATTTCTTTATCCAACAAATGTTTACTAGAGACCTACTATGTACCAGTTGCTAGCCTAGGCTCTGGGGATATACTGTGACAACAGGCCCAGAGCCCTAGTCTAGCCTAATAGGGATCCTGCTACAGTGTAAAAGCCCAAGGGACCCCAGCACCAGACTTCATTGGGAGTTGCCTGTTGTGTATTGAGTTTTAAAGAGGGAATCCCTTCATTTTAGGATAGTCTGGAAAAAAATGAGAGGGGGTGGGACGGGAGGAGTTTTGTTAACTGTGAATGGGAAGAGGTTCAATATACTTCACGCACAGATTCTGTATGATGGTGCATGGTATCACACTGCATGGGAATAATTTAAAAGTCTGTCCCCTGTGCAAGACTGGGATAAGATCACAGGGCTGAGGCCTCTCATTTCCTTAGTATGTTCAGAGCTTGGACGGAGCCGGCCCAGGGTAGGTGGCTTCAAACGCACTGGTGGACCCAGTTTGGTTTGAGATTTTATTTATTGTGTGACTTAAGTGGACTCAGGCCACTCACTCCCCTGGCATGGCCAGCTCCATCTCATTTTAAGAACAGAGATGGTGGGGTGACTGTGTGGCTCGGTCCCTTGAACAGTGGACTCAATTTCTGCCAGGGTTATGATCCCAGGTTCGTGAGACAGAGCCTCACGGAGGGCTTGTGCTGAGTGTGAAGACTACTTAAGATTCTTTCTTTCTTTCTCTCTCTCTCTCTCTCTGTCTGCTTGCTCTGCTCCTGTACCTCCCTGTCGCTCTCTCTCAAAAATAAATGAGAGATGATGATGATGTTTCCACTTCTGAGCGAGGGACACACACATTCACATCCCGTGGCACCACACGGTCTAGGCTGTGCCCGGCTCTGCCTGAGAGCCTCAGAACTCCTCAGTTTTTCTCCTCTCAACGCCTGCCTGCCTAGCTTACTCCTGGCCCCTGCCCATGACCTCCCACCCCACCCCACCCCCACCTCCCGCTGGCCTGGTCGCTTCTGTCCCAGGTATTAGGGTTGCAATTGGCAAGGCGAGGGTAAGATCCACGTTCTTGGTTCCACTGTGCCTCGGGGCGGGAGAGGGTCCCAGTGCTCCCTAGCTCTAAAGGAGGAGGAAGGGGTGTCATCAAGGCTCGGCCTGTTTGCCGCGAAGTCCAGGTCCCGGGGGTCCTGGAGGTGACTTGGGGAGAGACCGAGAACGCAGCAAGCGAAGACCACGGAAAGCTGAGGCCAGTACGGCGAAGCACGCTCGCTCCCGGCCGGGAGGCGTCTGAAGGCCGGCCCCTCTCCCCGCAGGGTTTGGGCTAGAGTGATCCGGGAGCCTCTCTCCAGGGTTGCTCAGCGTGGGCGGGAGCCTGAGCCGAAGCCGCTCCTTCCGTAAAGCTGACTGGTGTCTGCACCGATCGCTCGCGAGGGGTCAGAAAGCCTTTTCCTGTCCCAACTCTCCAACAAACCAAGAAAGAAAAGAAAAGCCGAACCCGAGAGCGAGAGCACGATTTGAACTCAGGGCTTTTGATGACAAGACCCTCCTTTATTCTATGGCCTTCATTCTCAGTATTCTAGGTCTTCCCAGAGCGCGATAGTCCCCCGGGNGCTTGGTGTTGGGGGGGGTGGGGGGGTGGCGGGCTGAGCGCCAGCTCAGGGCTCTCAATGAAAATGTCCTAAATTCGCCCATTAGGAGGTTAGAGTGCTTGTAGTAAATACCCACCTCCCAGACGTTTGCTTACACCTGTGCGGAGAAGAGAATACGATAATACTTTTTTTTTCTAGGAAGTCGTGGGATTTGATTCATTATTATTTGTTCTACATATTTATCCTGGGGAAATAATCCAAAAATGTTGACAAGGTTGAAGGCACAAAGATATTCTCTGTGCTTTATTTACAGTGACATAAATAGACACAATCTACAACTATGAACACAGCCTATTATGGGCCATCCATAACATGGACTATTATATTGTAGTTTTCAAATACATTTGTAAAAACTTTTTAATGATGTGTCAGACATGCTTCTGATGTAAATTTAAAAGGCACAAACTCGCATACACCCTGTGCCAAGATATTATAAAGAAGGAGGTGAGCTAAATGTTGCTTCTGGATGAATCTTGTTTTCTTTTCAACTTTCTCTTACTTTCCTATTTTCCCCCCAAAGGGTGCATGATAACTGTTATCATCGAAAAAAAAAAAAACAACCTTAAATAAATGTATAGGTCATCGCAAGATTTTGATGTCTCTGGGAGCAAAGACAAATAAGTGGGGGTATACTGTTTTGGCAAAACCAGAGTTCCAGCCAGCCCTGCCTTTGGAGAGCTGGGCCACCTCAGGATCACTTAACCTCTCTGATGGTGACTCATCACTGAAAAAGACAGGAAGGAAGGAAGGGAGGAAGGAAGGGAGGAAGGAAGGGAGGAAGGGAGGAAGGGAGGAAGCGAGAGAGAGAAGGGGAAACTGGAAACCCCTAGGGTATAGCTTTGATGTAAAGATTTAACGCTGTGATGTATAAGAAATCATTACTTGGTTGAACCATCAAATGTGCCAAAATTCTGTGCCCACTAGCCTAGAAAGATGAGTTGGACTTATGTGGACTTCAGGCAGTAATAAAGCTCAGACAGTTCCTGTAACATTGAATTCTTTTCAGAATGCTTATCTAAGAAACAGTTCATCTGAAATCCTCCCCCCCAGAAAAAAAGAACTCTAGCAAGGTCTCATTTTGATTAAAAGATACTTTAAAACTCCTTAGAGTCTGCGCTGACTGCTTGCCCTAAATCATGTATACTTAACTGAACCAATGTAGCATGAGTAATAGCAGTGGACATTCATTGATGGTTTCGTACACCTTATCTCAGTTCTCACAATCGTCCTACGATGAGTCTATTCTTATCCCCACCTTAAGATTAAGCCTTAGTTTAGAGAGGTAAATACTTTAATCAAATCCCACAGCTGTGTCCAGGGCAAGGACAAGACACGTTGACTCCCGCCTCACGTTGGTAGCCGCTGTACATGCTGTCTCCTTTCACTGTTGCCAGCTGTGTCCGAGGGGGTTTTCTGAAGATCTATTGCTCCTCGAAGCTTTCTGCTCACTGGGGGCAGGGGTTGGTGGGTGCGGGGAGCCGCGGGGTGTGGTGAGAAGAAACACAATGACACGGAGTTCATACACATTGAAGGTATGCACGCTGAAAACAATCAACTTCAGGGAGATTAAAGGGGAGGAAGAGAAGGAACTTGGGAGCCCCCGTCTGACACCTTGAGAGCTGGGGCTAGTACTTTTCCTCCTCCCCACTCACTCGCGGAGCCTGCGAAGAGGCCAGGGGGCTCCCCCAATATAGCCCCCTCACCCAGTCTTTGTGGCCTTAGCTAAGATGCTCGTCCTAGGAAGTGGCCATTTGGGTTCCCCAGACCCAGTCTCAGCGTAAAGCGAGAAGTTTCTGGCTGAGGCTAGGCATAGGCAGGTCAAGAGTCACTCCTCCCGCGCCCGGCCTCTGCTCCCAGAACCGAACTCCCCTCCGCGGGGCCTCACCCTGCTCCCACTAAGACTCCAGCACGTTCCTCCGATCCCGCGCGTGCCCAGCTGTCTCCACTTGAGTTTTTCTCGGCCGGGTGAGTGGAGAGTTGAGCAAAGGCCGGGCCGGAAGGACAGGCTCGGGTTGCAGAGAAGGGTTCCACCCCCCATACTCTCCCGTCCTCCAGAGGAGCCCCCAGGGGACCGGGCTGACCTCTGCGGCTCCCTCCATTACCCTATCGCCCAGATCCGAGCTGCGCGCAGCACTCTCCTATTTCCTGGCTTTTGAGAACCGTCGACACAAACCAAACCTTTCTGGAAGGTGGCTTGGGGGTTGAGGAGGAATTCGAAGGGCCAGGGAAGAAAGCTCCGAGGGAGAACGATATGAATTAGCACGTGGTTTCTGCCGGAACCAATGAGGGTCAGCCATCTCCTCACTAGGTCTCGGTCACCCGACTGGCAGGGATGGCCCAGAGGAAGGCGCAGTACAGGACCCTGGGCGTCTGCCCGCTGTGTTTGCAACGACCACACGGGAAGCTCAGGGCGACACCCAAAGGGTGACCAGGGACACCCCAGCCCCGCCTCCTGCGCCTTCGGGATGCCGCTGAACCTTGTCACCTCCACCCCCTTCTCGGTCAATGACATCCTGAGGCTGGAGCCAGAGCAGATAGATCCCCACTTCTTGCGACTCCGGGAGGCACGGGGGAGCCCTGAACGTTTTCAGTGCCAGCGACTGGTCCCAGAACCGCAAAAGTCAGAGGTTCACAGCACCTGCAGTGCCCGCGGGGGAAACAGAAGGCAGGACGAGTCAGGGTCTCCTGGTGGTCCCCCTGAGACGGTCGCAGAGATGGACTCAGAACGGGTGGAGGAGCCACGTAAGTACGCGCGCTCAGGTCTTGGCTTCTACCGGCGGATCCTGGCTGTGATGGTCACGACCAGTTGGCGCGTGGGCCTAAGGCGCATCTCCTGGTCTTTCTGGCTCTGAGGTTTTCGCCCCATTTCCCCTCGTTTGAGAATTCCAAAAGGCAGATCTCTCAGCCTCCTCTCCCACCCCACCTCCAGGGTGCTTCCTGCGTGGCTAACAAAACAAGGTCCTGAATTTTAGGGAGTTCATTATTCCCCCAGCCCACCCTCTGCTTCCCACAAGCTCATCACCCCCCAGTCACCGCCACACTTCCCAGAAACTCTAGCTTCCCTTTCTCACAGCAAAACCCTCAAGGTAACTTAGCTGTGCTCCAACACAGGAGGTCCTCCTTGCCATTTCCGCATCTCTCTACCCTAAAGCGACTGCCAGAAGTGTAGCCATCAAAGCAGCCGAGCGCTTTGGGAATGGAAACTCGCCCTCAGCTCAGGCTTGCTAAGTGGCCTGGCCGGCCCAGTCATCCCTCCGCCCGGGTTCCTCCTCTAGACAAAGAGAGGTGGCGACCAGATCAGGTCGTGTCTGAGCCCCTAGGCCTGAATGGCCCTGTGGGCGCTGGTGGCCGCTCCTGCGCGTCTGGGAGCAGAGTAAGGGCAGCTCCAGGTTTCGAAGCTCTGGGAGCCGACTGAGGGGGCGATGCGGGGATCTCTGTGCCTGGTCTCCGAAAGTGCCACCTCAGTGCTGGGGAAGCGAGGCCCCGGCACCTGTGTCTAGCGGCAGGACGGGAAGGAGCAGGCAGTGAGTTGTGCTGCATTGGTTCCTGAGACCCAGGAAGCTTCCGCAGGAGAGTCTCCACATTCTGAGCGATGCAAAAGCCACTCTTCCTCTCTGCGCCTGAGCGCCTCCTCTGCAGCCTCCGAGCAGGCGTCTGGGGGCCCCCTTTGCCAGGCCGGCCACGGCCCATCCATTCAAGGCTCAAATGAATAAGTAAAGGGACTAGTTCAGAGCTGTTTGCTGCGGCCTGGTTATTCACCCACTCCAGGAGCCTGGAGAACAGTAAACTTTGCTGTGTGTTCTCAGAGAGGCCTGAGTTTTCTGCAGCAGACTCTAAACACTAATTCCCTTGAATCGGCTCAGTCAACTTGGCGTTCACTCTGGCTTTGTTGAGAAAGGGTCACAGTCCTCAGAGCACAGCTGTCACGTAGCATCTGAAGGCACTCAGGGTGCATTTCTCCTCAGCTGGGGATCCCTGGGCAGCATCACTTAAGAGGCTGCTGTGGACTCATTCCGAGGAGTGACCTCCGCGGAGCTCCAGGGACTAACCCCAGGGCCCCATCAGTGATGGAACCTTAGTGGTGGCCTCTGCGTGCTTCGCCTATTCCCAGACCACCTTCTTCAGAGCTGCAGGGCAAGAGGGGTTGCACACCAAGGGCACGGGGTGCTAGCATGCGCCAGGGAGGCACGCAGCCCCTTGGCTTGCATGGTCAGCGACTCTCAAATGGGATCCTGCTTGTTCCAAAGAGTTGCTTAAGGTCAGCTGTTACTTTTCAATTTGCTAGGATTAAAACACCCGTCAGTATTTTTCCTCTTTGCAAGATGTCCCCAGTTTCTCTAAACACAGGCTGAAGGAAGGCTGAAGAAAGTTTTTATTTACACAAACTTCAGATATCAAACAACCCCATCATCTGCCTCCAGGAGACTGTGTCAACGGAGTTGGGGATTTGGAGCCGGGTTCCAACCCACACGTTCCCGAATCAGGCGTGTTCTGCTCTACCTTGCTCGCCCCGCAAACTTGCAGCCACTCCGCATTCCTAATTTTCTCCTGTCGTGATTTTCCATGAAAACTCAGCATTTCCTCTCTACCCACCCCTGAGTTAAAACAGAGCTTAGTCAAGATAGAAGAGAGGTGGGAAGAAGGGGAGGAAAGTCTGTATCTCTGCGAGCTTCAGGCATAGCCGCCTACAGGTGATCAGCTAGAGCACCAACCCTGGGAAGAGGAAGTCAGGGCAAAACCAATGCCGCCTGCTTGCCAAGGAGACCCCGAAGGAGAAAGAGGCTGCTTTTTAAAAAGCCAAATGTGGATCTAAACTTTATATATACCTCCAAGAGAACCCCAGTTTCCAAACCAAGAATCAGGAAACCGAAATATTTCGTTTGGTTTTATTTTATTTCGCCAATTTGGACCACAGAGAATCACATCCAGGAAAGATGGGATGGATCCCTTGTGCCAGAGGAGCACTTGATGACCAAAAAGGCAAGGGTGTGTGCAAAGGTGGGGTGAAAGTGGGAGACACTCGGGGTACCCGCCCCTGTGCTTGGATCTGAATAACCTGGGATGAGCACCGGACCACCAGGCAGACAGGAACCCCCTGGCAAGCACGTCACCACGTTTCCGTTCTATCCCCATCTCTGTCTCTCTTTCTCCGTCCCCTCTCCACCCAGGGCAGGCCAAAGCCACCTCCATCTAACAGGCCCCCACACTCACACTTGGTCCTCGAGGCTAAAGCTTCCCCAAACTCCACCACACTAGAATCGAACCACAGGAATCACCCGTACCCCACCACCCCCACACAGACCTTCTAAGAAAAAAATGACGTTGTCTTAGATTCTTGATCAACTCCCTTTTGGGAAAGGCTGTACACGGGAGACCCTGGAGTGTCAACATTTGCGTATGTGCCTGCAGGTACAATAGCGACAGGGCCTGGGCGGGGGGAGGTCGTCCTGGGACGGGGATGAGGCGTCAGCAGCGGGGACAGAAGGGGACGCGAAACGAAGGCTGCCAGGGGAGAGGGGCGCCCCTTGAGAACCATGAAAGAATTGCTCAGGGGACCCCGAGGCTGGGCGCTGACGCTGTTCCTTCCTGTGCTTTTAGAGCCGGGCCTCGGCGCAGCCTCGCCCCTCCGCGGCGGGACCAGGGGCCCGGAGCTCGGCGTCGGCGACCCCGGCCACGGCACGGAGCAGCCTAAGGCGCGCCAGCGGCGGAAGCCACGGGTGCTCTTCTCGCAGGCGCAGGTGGTGGCGCTGGAGCGGCGCTTCAAGCAGCAGCGGTACCTGTCGGCGCCCGAGCGCGAGCACCTGGCCGGCGCGCTGCAGCTCACGCCTACGCAGGTCAAGATCTGGTTCCAGAACCGGCGCTACAAGTGCAAGAGACAGCGCCAAGACAAGTCCCTAGAACTGGCGGGCCACCCCCTGGCGCCGCGCCGGGTGGCGGTGCCCGTGCTGGTGCGGGATGGCAAGCCCTGCCTGGGCCCCGGGGCGCCGGCTTTCTCTGGCCCCTACAGCGCCGCCGCGGCGCCCTATTCCTGTTACGGCGGCTATGCGGGCGCTCCTTACAGCGCCGGCTTTGGCGGCGGCTACGCGGGC
>NW_027530408.1:2317882-2320826 GCF_008692635.1 Crocuta crocuta | reverse complement strand
CCGCCCCCGCCCCCCAGAGCCTTCTGCCCGCCACGCTGCAGGGTGTCAGGGCCTGGTGAGGCGCGGTGGCTCGCGTGTCCCGGTGCTCCGTGCCAGCCTCTCCGCCGACCGCGATGGAGGGCGGCGCTGCTGGAGCGAAGAGGCCACCGGATGGCACTTCCTCCCCGAGCAATCCCTGGGACTGCGAATTGGCCCCAACAAGCCATCCCGCCGAAGGCCCCGGACCGTTCTTCTCCCCAAAGACAGAAAGAGCGTTGGGCCGGCCACGAAGCAGCACTGGGAGGGAGGAAAGCCTGGGGTGGCTGGCAATTTCGGAGGTTCGGAGCAGTACTGAGGCAGGTGACTAGTCCGGTCTGAAACCCAAGGTTTGAGGATAGGCTCTTTAATTTGTGTGCAGCAGCCTGGCGCCTGGGCAGGGGGAAGGGGGGTGGAGGATGGACGGAGGGTGGGGTGCTCTAGAGGACCTCAATCCTGCGTTAAAGGCAAGGGGATATGGAAGAGAGGAGTCAAATGAGGTGTGGGACCCGGGGTGTAGAGCGGGGGTAGGCGGGGAAGGGAAGGGTCCTGGAGGTCCTGGTGAGGAACTATTGCGTGAGCCCTCAAGGGACTTTAAAATGCCCCCACCCACCCCTCGCTGCTCTGCAGTTTTCACAGGACTCTGCATTAATCCGATGGGGAAGTGGTTGCTCTCGGGAAAGGTATTCTGGCTCTCCCCTTGCAGGGTCCCTGCATTTTATCCCCTGTATCCAGCTCAGCACCTTGAGTGAGTATACTAAATATATCGGTGTGTGTTTGCATGTGTGTAGGCCATTAGAATCCACCCACCTCTCCTTACCTCCAAACAACTTCGAATTAAAATTAAAAAATGAAACCCAGAAGTTCGACTCCTTGGCACAGACAAGATTCCCTACGGAGACAAAATGGATGGAGCCCTGGAGATAGGTTACCTGGTTTCTTCTCTATTGCTCTGTAGGGTTTCTTTCGAAACATAACCCTTTTCGGGTAACAAGAAAGGAGGCCTCCAGGAGGCCATAAATCCACATAGAATGGGTAGGAAGCCTGAACTTTAGGGGAAATCATGATTCTCCTCCATAAATATGTTTGAAGTTCTGCACATTTTAAGACTGAAAACAAACTCGTTCTGTTAATGGGAACAAGGGCTCAAGTACATTTATCTTTGGCAGGCAGTAGTAGGGACATTGGGTCCCGCTTTTCCCTCCTTGGATAACATTTTTAGACAATGAAAACTCTGGTTCTCTAACTCGTCCATCACTAACATGCCAAAAATTAATTTTTTTATTTAATAAATATGAATGTTTACCCAAAATGTACTGGCACTGTGTTTTCTCATTTCTGAATGTGCCCTGGTTGTTTTCACCAACAAGGGAAACATAATTCTTTGGTCCTTTGTAACCTATACAGGAGTACTGATCACTAACATCTCCTGAAGCTTATGTGCTCAAGCTAAAAATGAGAGTATTCTTATTTTTTCTTACTACATTTCCTTACATTTTCCCTCCTTTTGATTTTCATCCTTTACTCTTTTATTTCTCTGTTTTTGCTGTTAATCAAAAAACATTTAGAAATACTCCCCAGGTCTGTGCTCCTAAGATTAAAAAGGGCAGATTGTATATTTTACATTTGGAATCAATAAATATTCCTTGGTAAATTAAGCTAAGATTTAAAAAAAAAATAGAGATTACAGTTAAAATCTCCATCATGAGAAAATGGTCATACACGTTATCCTTCTTTGACTTTGGGGGACATTCCTTACAAGAGGGAAGGACCTGTGGACACGTGGACACTGGCCTTAGATTCATGACGGTTGACTTTAAGTTCAAAGCCTCCATGAGTAACTATCTGTCCAGCCCTCAGTTGCTAAGTGAGTCGTATTACATTTTTCCAAGAGCAGATTCTAAAGTACTATACGTTCATTTTTAAAAGTCCTTTGTTGTGGGTCTTTGGGTAAGGTCCTTGCCCCGAATCGTAGGTCACCATCGCAGGGATCTAGCAGAGTACTTGGCACCGAGTAGATTAGTGAACGTTAGTTTCTTCGCCCTGTGCCCCCTTCCCGCATAGAAAAGTCAGGTCCGAGGCAGTTCCCAGACACGTGATGTTCTGAACAGGCTTGCTTCCCATGCTGCCTCGACATTTTGAACCACACGGAAAAAGGACAGAAAGATGAGCGATGGCTTGGTCAAGGCTGTGAGTGAAGGCAAAAGCGGCATGGTTCAGTCATCAGCAACTCAGTCATCGCCCAGACATTTCTGGAAGGGCTACAAAAATAAGATCTGGCTGCTGCCCTTAAGAAATTTATTATCTAATTGGATACCGGAGACTATCTGGAGAAAGGCATCTAAAAATACAAGGTGGTCTGTGCCGCTGTCAAGGAGGACAGACAGCGCACCCTCTCTGGAAAGAAAGAGAAGGGGTGGGGGAGGAGCGGGGTGCTTGCAGGAGGTGATTAAGCTTAGTGATTAGTATGGGAATGACACTGTTTACTGGGAGAGGCTCCTGGAAAGGTGGAGGACTTAGGAGTGGAGAAAAGTAAGTGGGCACACGCCAAAGCCATGCTCATGTTCTACAGTAGTTTGAGATACAGTTCAAGGCCAGCCTCTGGGAATCTGTAAACTGCATTCAGTTGGCTAAAGGAATGGGGGAGGCTGGATGGAGTGTTACTCTGATACATGCCCAAGATCCTCTACAGGTGCCATTGATTTATGACATTTTCTGTTCTGCTCTGGAGATTTTTCTAGCATCTGTATTTGCTGGTCTAACCAAACAACTAAACTAACAAAACCTTGTGCATAGGCAATTCCTGAGGTTTTCTCCTTGGTGGAGGTCTTGGAAGCTTGAGATTCTCCTGACACCACCAATTGCTCTCCAAAAGGAAAGCAGAGGGAAGGAAAGCTGTCTTCTCCCAACCCTCCCTCCCCCCCCCGCC
>NW_027530408.1:2317139-2317840 GCF_008692635.1 Crocuta crocuta | reverse complement strand
CTCTAAAAGGCATCCCTCTCTCAGCTCATCAAGCCCGCCTCCAGCCGCCCATCTTCAGTCCTGTAATCTCTCCTCTGCACTGAAAGCTGTCGCTTTGTGTGTGCATCTTAAGGTCCCCAGCCTTGCCGAGGCCGGCTTTCACCAGGGAGGCGCTCTGCAAGCAATCAGCTCTTATCTGCATCGTTCAGCCCCGTCACTTCAGGCACCTCTTAATGTTCACAAGCTTCCCAAATGGGAAGTAATTGACCTCTAAACAAAACAAAAAAGCTCTCAGAGAGATAGCAGAGGTTCCTTTCCTGACTGTCCCAGGGCTAAGGGTCTCACCTAGGCCAGGTGGATAAGTCAATAAAATTGCAGACTTCCTGGCTCCCAGTCCTTCCTCCGCCCCTCCCCAGCGCCTTCCAGCCCTCCCTCAGATACCATCTGTAAATCAGGTGGAGCCTGAGTAGAACTCTAAATTTCAGAGTTGCCAGACATTTCTGGTATTTCGTTTTTTGTTAATTTTATCATTACAATGAGGTGACTTTGGAGGGACGTGTTTAAATCTTTTAAAATTCCATCTGAAAAGTGTGAACAGTCCTCAGAGTTTATATCAGTTCTTTGGGATATCGACCTGCTGACTCAGCTTTTTTCTTTTTCATAAAACAAAGGAACTTCCAGGCTGGGAAGCTGTGCTTCTCCCCGCCCCCCCCCCCCCCAAG
>NW_027530408.1:2180812-2317113 GCF_008692635.1 Crocuta crocuta | reverse complement strand
AAGAGAGACCTCTTCAGAGAGATGGAAGGTGGTAGAGGAACACAGAGTTCCAAGTTGTTGGACCTTGCTCTAGTCTCACTTCTACTGGTGGTACATTCTTGTGACCTTGAGCAAGGCTGTAACCTCTCCGGGCTTCAGTCTCCTTATTTATAAAACTGAGGCAGTGGGTCTCTGAGGCCATNCGAACCGCGAGATCATGACCTAAGCGAAAGTCAGATGCTTAACCGACTAAGCCACCCAGGCGCCCCCTGAGGCTATTATTCTAATATCGGGTGTCTTCCTGTTGATTTCAGATGCGCTTATATATTTTTTAATGTTTATTTATTTTTGAGAGACAGTGAGAGATAGAGTGCAAGCAGCAGAGGGACAGAGAGAGAAGGAGACACAGGATGCGAAGCAGGCTCCAGGCTCTGAGCTGTCAGCACAGAGCACGAAGCAGGGCTCAAACCCATGAACTGTGAAATCATGACCTGAGCAGAAGTCTGACGCTTAACCAACTGAGCCACCCAGGTGCCCAATTAACCAGCATTTTAGAAGTGGAGAAACTGAGGTTCAGAGAAGCAAATGGCTCATTTCAAATTCTACACCAGTGACCATGTCAGAACTTGGTCATGTCTCTCAATGTGTAGATCAGTTTTATTTCTCTCTCCTAACACATGTGAGTTTTTTTTAATTATAAAATGTTTAAAACAGTCAAAAAATGCAGAGAGAATTGCTATGATTTAATTTATTTCATATATATTTACCTACTCAACTGACTGAGCCACCCAGGCACCCCTATGCATTTATATCTTTTTAATTGTAGGATAGATCATATCTAGAAAATGCATATGCATAAAATATATATGTGCAATTGAAAGAATAATTATAAAATGAACACAGATGTAACCCCCTCTTAAGGCATGAGACAGATAACTGGCACCCCTTCTCCCCAAGCCACTTCCAGAATGCAGACCCTTTCCTCCCTCCTTCCCCAAAGGAAACACCAGCTATTCTGACTTTTGTGATGATAATTTACAGGCATCTCTGTATGGATTTACCTGCTGGGACACATCCTTTAACAATGTGATGTAGTTTTGCTTGACTTTGGATATTACATAAATAGAATCGTACTGCCTATGTTCTTCTGTGACTTGATTCTTTTATTCAGCTTGATGTTTGAGAGATTTATCCAAGCTCTACAGAGCTTTAGGCTGCTCATTTTCCTTCTTTCTTTTTATTTTTAAAATTTTATTTATTTTTTTTTTAACTAAACTCTACACAACGTGGGGCTCAAACTTGCGACCCCGAAGATCAAGAGTCCCATGCTCTGCTGATTCCCATGCTCTCCTGACGGAGCCAGCCAGCCTCCTCAAGCTTGCTCATTTTCATTGCTATTTTGTAATCTCATTGAATGCATGTACCTCCGTGTATGTATTTACGGAACAAGTAGAGTTTCCAGCTGGAGACTGTCACAAAGAGTGCTGCTGGTAGCACCTTTGACACTGGTGCTGCTGTATTCCCTGGCTGGAGTGGGTCCCATGGCCTCCTCTGTGAACTGACTGCAGGGCAAGGATCTGTCATCAGACAGATTTCTGTGTATGATTCATAAGTATATCAGCCATACACTCATACACCTTCTGTATGATTTCATTGCAAACTCATCACCTCCCTATGAGGCAGAGTACATTCCTGTTCCTATTCCACAGAGAGAGTCTAAGGGCCAGGGGCCTCTGGGTGGCTCAGTCGGTTGAGCCACTGACTCTTGATTTTAGTTCAGGTCATGATTTCGAGGTTGGTGAGTTCGAGCCCCATGTTGGGATTCTCTCTCTCCCCCTCTCTCTTCTCTCCTCCTCCTCCTCTCAAAATGAATAAATAAACTATTTCTAAAAAGAGTCTAAGGGCCAGAAGGGTGCATTAGAGACAGAACTCGGACTAGATCCTGGACCCCCTACCATCTGGCCAATGGTTAATCCCACTGAATACTCAGTGGGGAGTTCAGGTCCTTACGCAAATCAAGTGACCACTGAGTGACACTGTTTTCTTTATTCCCTGAAGGAAAAATGCATTAGAGGGTAGAAGCCCTTTGGAAAGCTGACTGAGGGGATAAATATGAAGCAAGATGCCAGAGAGTGGGAAACGGGCAGGAGAGCTACAACCCTCGGTCACTTGGGAGCAAACAGATATTTAAAGAGCCTGGCTGTTACATCCCCTTGCCCATTTTTTCTGCACTCCCCCCCACCCCATCCTGCACTTTGAATCCCCAGAGATGCTGATTCAGGCTTTCAGTTGGCCAGATCCTGAGAGTGAAAATAATTCAGCCCTGAGCTCTTTCTCCTTGGGTCCACCTCCCTGACTGAGAGGAGAGCTTCTCCAGGAAGTCACTCTGCCTTCCTCCCTGACTCTGTTTAGATTCCAGCAAGTCTCCCCACCCACCACGGGAGAGAAGGCTGCGGGGTCTTAGTGACACAGTCCAGATTCCACTGTAAGAAAAGCAGATATGCCCAGCAGCCCTGGCCTCAACTCTCAAAGCACTTGCTAACTTAGTCCCTCCAGGGCATTCCTTATAAGCTGGTCTCAGCCACACCTGCTTCCATCCCATCCATGCCTCAACGACTCCCGCTTACCCCTGTCACCAGCCCAGCATAATTGCTTGAAACCCTAGGGCCCAGGACAGTGGAATCTGAAGTTAAGACTTCAGGGGGCCAAAGGTGAACCTTACCTTTGAGTAAGGTTCATGTCCCCAGTCCTCTGCTGGGTCTTCTGATACCTCCCTGGACATTATTACGATTCCTACCAAAAGATACTTATAGTATCTTTATAGTATCCCCACTTATAGTGGGGAGCCAAGTGGCAGAGATTTCTAGCTGTCACCCAGTATCTATTCCCCCTTTTTTCTCTTTAAAATTTTTTTTAATGTTTATTTATTTTTGAGAGAGAGGTGGGGAGGGGCAGAGGGAGAGGGAGACACAGAGTCCAAAGCAGGCTCCAGGCTCCGAGCTGTCAGCACAGAGCCCGAGGAGGGCTCGAACCCACAACTGTGAGATCATGACCTGAGCCAAAGTTGGACGCTTAACCAACTGAGCCACCCAGGCGTGCCCCCCCTTTTTGCTTTAGTAATAGAATCCCAGATGCTTAATCACACAGCCTTCCAGATAATGACTGTATTTCCCAGACTTCTTTGCAGCTAGGAGTGGCCAAGTAACTAAGTTCTGGCTAAAGGGATGTTAGCAGAAGTGAAGTGTGCCACTTCCAGGACATAGCCTTAAATGGAAGGGGCCTTCTCTCCACTTCCTTCTCTTCCTACCACGGGATAGAAAGGTAAGAACGGCCGCAGCCATCTTAGATGATGACAGAGCAACATGGTGGAAGACTCCTAGGTCCCCAACACCATATGGGCTTTGCTCTGCTTACACACTGACTATTATGTAAGAGAACAAGAAAACGCTGGTCTTGTTTAGGCCAGTTGTGTTGTTATTTGCAGCAGCTGAGTGGGTATCTTAACTAGTAGAAGACACTGGCAGGTAATTAGAAAACTAGCGGGTATGTACAGCTAGATGTTTAGAGGAGACGTAAATCAAGCCAAAGTAATCTGGGAAAGCTTGAGGAAAGAGAAGGAGCTTGGGATAAGCCCCTTGAAAGGGTAAATCGATTTGGATAGTGGGGGCATGGGGAGGCTGGGGAATCCACATGGAGGAATGTAGTAAGGAGTGTACCACATAAAGTACATGGGAGCCAAGGACTCTGTGTGAGGTGACATGGAAGATGGTGCTCTGGATATCCCACGGTCAGAGAGTTCAACGTGTGTCCCTCCCCCCCCCGCCCCCCCAGGCCAATGTCATCTACTCTGATGCCGGGTAACTGCAAATCCCACATTTAACATCTCCCGTTCTACCCTTATCCAGAATTCCAGATCTGAATTGCCTGTCCCTTCCTGGACATTTCTATTTGAATATTTCCTGAGCCCATCTCTCTCCACCTCCTCCTGCCAACCCTCCTCCATCCTGCTTGGGACCCAGGCAGACTCTCCATTGTCCTTTCTAACCTTTCCTGTCCCCTCCTGGCCCTACCCTAGGTTCCCACTGCTCCCACCTAAGTTCAGGTTATCTGTCTCTTGTTGTGGGCAATGGCATTCTAATTGGTTTCTCTGCCTCTACTCTCTTTTCTCCTGGCCATTTTTCAGGCTGCTACAGGATTTAAAAACAAAACAAAACAAAACAAAACAAAACAAAACAAAACAAAACAATATATTGCGTATTCCTTGGTGAAGAACTCACTTTCAAACCACAGTCCACCTTCTATAATGTGACACATGAAACTCTTGCCTACATTTCTAGCTTCATCTGCTGGGTTCTTCCACACTTCTTCTCTTGTTTTTGGCCAACTATTCTGGTTTTCCTAAGCACACTAGGCAGGCCCCCCTTCTGGCCTCTGAGGTCCCACTCAAAAGCCACTGCCTGGATGAAATTAGGGTCTCTAGTCAGGATTTTGTGGCCACTCACAGCTCATGGCTTAACCCTGGTTGTAACATGTATTGAATTTTGGTTGGTTGTTTCTCTAATTGCTCACCAATGAGAGCATGAGCCTCTTGATGGAATAAGTTTTACCCAATTTATTTTATTTTAATAAATTGTCATCGAAGTGTGACATATATAGAGAAAAGTGCATGAACACCATGCATACACCTGGATTAAATTTCATGAAGTGAAATTCCCACGTAATCAGCATCCAGATTATGAAACAGAACATTCACACCCCTGCTCAGAGCTCTCTTGTATCACTAATCACAAAGGAAACTACTGGCTTGACTTCCAACATCATAGATTAATTTTGTCTGTTTTTGAACTTTATCTCAGTGGAATCATGCAGTGTACATTCTCTTGTTCAGCTTCCTTCACTCAACATTATGTTTGTGAGATGCATTCGTGTTGTGGTGGGAAGTTGCTGTTTGCTCATTTGTATTGCTGTTCAGTTTCCCACAGTCTGGATGTATGACATGGACTTATTTATTCTGCTGTGGATGGGCATTTGGACTATTTCAAATTTGGAACCACAGTTGACCCTTGAACAACATGGGGGTTAGAGGCACTGGCCCTTCTGTGTGGTCAAAAAGATGTATAATTTTTGACTCCCCCAAAACTTAAACTACTAATAACCTACTGTTGACCAGAAGCCTATCAATAATATAAACAGTCGATGAACACATATTTTGTATGTTATATGTATTATACACTGTATTCTTACAAGAAAGTAAGCTAGAGAGAAGAAAAGGTTATTAAGAAAATCATAAGGTTGGGGGCACCTGGGTGGCTCAGTTGCTTAAGCGTCCAACTTTGGCTCAGGTTATGGTCTCACGGTTCATGAGTTCGAGCCCTGTATCAGGCTCTGGGCTATAGCCTGGAGCCTGGAGCCTGCTTCAGATTCTGTGTCTCCCTCTCTCTCTGCCACTTCCCTGCTTGTGTTCTGTCTCTCTGTCTCTCAAAAATAAATAAGCATTAAAATTTTTTTAAAAAAATCATAAGGGGCGCCTGGGTGGCTTAGTCGGTTAAGCGTCCGACTTTCGCTTAGGTCATGATCTCGCGGTTCGTGGGTTCGAGCCCCCGCGTCGGGCTCTGTGCTGACTGCCAGCTCAGAGCCTGGAGCCTGTTTCAGTCTGTGACTCCCTCTCTCTCTGACCCTCCGCTGCTCACGCTGTCTCTCTCTCTATCTCCTAGAAATAAATAAAACATTTTAAAAAAAATAAATAAAAAATAAAATAAAAAAATCATAAGGCAAGGTGAGGGGATGGATGAAATAGGTGATGGGGATTAAGAGTGAACTTACCGTGAGTAAGGTGTAGAATTGATGAAATCACTATCCTGTACATGTGAAAGTAATATAATACTGTATGTTAACTATACTGGAATTCAAATACAAATTTATAAACAAAATAATTAGGCAGAAAAAGCACAATAACAGTACTGTGCTGTAAAGAATCTGTATTTAGTGGACCCATGTAGTTCAAGCCCATGTTGTTCAAGATTCACCTGTACCATTAGTGCTGCCATGAACATTCTTGCATGTCTTCTGGTGAATATACACTTCTGCTGGGTATCTTCCAGATGTGGAAATTATGGGTCCTAAAGTGCGCATGTGGTCAGGTTAAGTAGAGTCTACCCTTTATCCAAAGTAGTTGTGTTAATTTACATTTTTCACCAGGAGTGTTTGAAAGTTCTGGTTCCTTCATCTCCTCAACACCTTTTGTCAGTTTTCCTTTTACTCACCTTTTCCCTCTTTTCTTCTACTTCCTTGTCCAGAACATGGCAATACAGGCTGGTAAGGTGTGCTCCATGAATATTTGTACAATGGTGTAGTTGTGTGGAACCACTGGAGAAGTGGAAGGCAAATTTAAGAAGGGCGTAGTCAGTGGGTAGAGAAAAATAATAAGTGCTTATTAAGCCCACACTAAGTGCCCACACTAAACGCTTGACATGCAGTATATTAATTAATCACCATAATCACTCCCTAAATTCTAGGGCCCAAGGAGTCCAGGAAGCTCCCAAATTAGGAAACTGAGCCTCGAAGTGATGAAGAAACTTATCCCAAATCACTACTAAAGATAGAGGTAGAACTTGAGCCTCCAAAAGAAAGGTCATACTTTCCATTATATTGGTGCCATTTCACCCGCTTTACCAGCCACTGCACCTCACTTTTCTCTAACTACCTAAACAGACAGGTGTATGCTGATGATTGGGCATCTACCACATGCTATCTGAATGATCTTGGTGTCTTCCTGAACATGATATCTCCATCCCAACCTCAGAGAGCATCACCAGAGGCAAAAGGTCTGGCCTAAGGAGCGCTTCAGATCCTGGAGATATAAGAAATCACAGAGATTCCCATAGGGTCCTGCTCTCCACTGAGGGCATTTGCATTCAAAACCAGTTCTGTAAACCCATTACTTAAAAGCATTACATATAACCCAAGAACATCTGGAGATTTTGGCACCAATAATCCACAGCCACTGCTTGCAGTACTGACACTGCCCACCAGGGGACACCATTGCCTCCAGTTTCCTATCATGGGGGAAAAAGGGAATTCCCCAAATAACTTGGGATCCACACAAAGCATTTGCTTTTGGCTTTACGCAATGTTTCAGATTTCTTTTTCAGGTCAAGACTTTTGCCTTCCTGTTTGGATACAGGACAGACAGTTGGGAACGGACTGAGTGAATCAATAGACTGAGGGCTCCGGGACACCAGCTGTTGGCCATGGCTTCAGTCTGTGTGACAAATACTAATGCTGTGATGCCAGTGGTTGTGAGACGTGTATTTTCCATGCACAAATGTCCTCTATAAATACTGTCTCTCATTTAGTCACCATGTGTGAGAGTACGATCCCCATACAGCTAAAGAAACTAGGGAAAGTGAGGGACTTACCCAAGGTCACATAGCTTGTATGTTAGGGTCCGACTATAACACCCACTGCTCCTGTGTACAAATCTGTCTTGGTTTGAACTTGAGTATTTAAAATATAACTGTCTGGCTTTGGAATACAACTATGGCTGGTAGGTGGGCCTGCCACTCTGCCCTCCAATTCTCTTCCCCAGGCTCTTACTCAAACACCCAGAAGGTCAAGTGATCTCATCGACTCCTTCACAATGAACTGTTCTTGATCCAGAGCAGAGGTTCTTAACTCCTCCTGAGCTGAGAACTGCTTTGAGAATCCACACAATTGAACCTACTGGATCCTGGCTTAGCTCTGTCACCGACCAGCTCAGCGATGGAGGGCGAGATACTTCATCTCTCTCGGCTTCAACTTCATCTTGTGTAGAACAGGGCTGGTTAAACCAGTGGTCACCTGTGACTCTCTGGGTTATAAGGGATAGGAACCCAACTCACACCTGCATGAAAAAAACAAAACAAAACAAAAGCAAAAATCAAGGCAATTTCCTGTCCCACATAGCCAAATGGCAGGGAGGTGAAGCCAGCGGAAACCAGGGACCTGAGCTCATCCAGCGTCTCCCCAGCCACCTCTCATCTCTGCTTCTCTCTGCACGGTCAGCTTTGTTTTCTTAGGCTGGCTGGAACCAAGGCCAGCCACCCAGCTACTGGCTCCTCAGGATCACGTCCTCACGGTTCCAAAACCGAGGAGAAACTGGCATTCTCCTGCCAAGAGCTAGTTGAAGAGCTAAGCTCCTCTGCCTCACAGGGGGGTAGGGTTCACCAGGCAAGATCACAAGGATGAGGGCACTTTAGAAAATCCCAGCTCACCTGCCGACTATCTCCTTCTTGAGGGTTAATCTGTCCCAGGGCAGTTCACGTGCCACTAATCCTCAACTGATAGGTCAATATCAGGACCTCTTATGTCATATCAGGAATATGAGGAGCTATCAATTCCTCATAAGAATCGGATTTACAGGGGAGGGGGTAGACTGGCAGCGTGATGTGTTTGCACCCTCTCTTCCTACACCTATGTCTCCATGGGTCTAGCACTCCATAAATCCAGAGAAAGTGACCCAGACCCATAACCCTGAGATGGATATCACTTCGCATCATTTCATTCTGTCTGTAGGAGTCACATTATCATCTCGGAAGCAGCAAATGCCAAACAGGGGCAGTGGAGACACCCCCACAGCAGAAGGCCCACCACTAAGGTCACCCTGGTGTTGCGTGACCTCTCCTGGAGAAGTAGAGTTCATCTCTTATCAGCATCCTTTGCAGACTATGCATCTTGTAACCTGCCACCTTCTCAAGGAATCCTGTTAATCACAGCCCTTCAAGAGCAGTAGCTCTTATCCTTAGGGGAAAAGAAATGGGGCAATGCAACCCTTGCACTTTTCTGCTCTCCTACCTGATGGAGAAATATCCTCCTGACCTACAAGTAGCCTTACCTGCGGAGCAGGGCCAAGGCTCCTGGGTGGGCCAGGTTGTGATGCACCTACAGGTTCGCCCCCAGGCTGCAGGCAGCGGGAACTGAGCAATGGCACAGAAGGGTTGGAAGAGGAGACAGCTCCACCCAGGAAGATCAAAAGTCAGAGGTTCACGTGCATAAATACCAGGAGTAGCGATCTGCCTGGAGCCCTTGGACAGGTGGACACACCCTGGTACCAACCACCCGGCCTCCAGATCTACAGTGCTCCTCTGCCGGCTGCCGTGGCCTCTGTTTTGACCTGGCCACCCCTCTATGTGCAAGTGGTGGACACACAGCAAGACTGGCTTCGGCTCCACTCCGCCTGCACAAAGCTGTTCTTCACTTCCTGCCTCGCTTCCCCTCAGCAGCTCCCGTCACTTCTGAGCCCCAAAGGCTGAGGAACAGAGCCCCAACCTTCAGGACAACTGTGTATCCAGAGGCAGTACATCTGCGACTCATGCAATGATGCTATCCAGGTGGAAATTGACTTCATGCAGATTCCTTCTTGCTCCTTAACACTCTCAGCTTTGAGGCCAGATCATGATGTGTTGACAGAGGTTTTCTGAAGCGAGCCGATAGGAGGCCTGGCCTGCTCCCTGCTTTCTCTGTCCCGATGGGGGATGTGACATGGAGCATCAGGGACGATGTTGGCTACAGCTCTCCTTGGTCCGGAAACTGACCTGAGTGCTTCACGAACATGACCCCATGGTCTGCGGGACATTTCTGCATGACATCTAGCTGCTCCCATTTACCAGAAGAAGTAACTTAGGCCAGGAGAGGCTAAGAATGTGCACCTCAAAAGTGGAGAACAGGATTTAAACTTGGCCTCTTGGAGCTCAAAGCCCACCCTGTAGCCCCGTATCTGCTGTTACTTTGCACTACCTCCTGCACGGGCCACCTTCTCTTGCCTCCCTCTCACCAGGTCAGCCTTGGAACTGGCCTCCTGACTACCTTCTTGCACTCGGTCATTGTTTCCAACTGCACTTTTTAATAAGCTTTTATTTAAGTTCCTGTGAGTTAACATACAGTGTAACATGAGTTTCAGATGTGCAAATAGTGATTCAGATCTTCCATACAACACCCAGAGCTCATCGCAACAAGTACACTGCCTAATCCCCATCACCTGTGTCACCATCCCTCCACCCACCTCTCCTCTGGTCACCATCAGTGTGTTCTCTAGACTTAAGAGTCTGCGGGGTGCCTGGGCTGCTCAGTCGGTTGAGCATCAGACCTGGGCTCAGGCCATGATCTCATGGTTTGTGGGTTCAAGCCCTGCATCAGGCCTTGTGCTGTCAGCAAGGAGCCTGCTTAGGGGTCTCTGTTTCCCTCTCTCTCTGCCCCTCCCATGCTTGCATTCTCTCTCTTTCTCTCAAATATAAACATTTTTTTAAAAAAAGAGTCTGTTTCTTGGTTTGTCTCATTTTCCCCTCTGCTCATTTGCTTTGTTTCTTAAATTCCACACATGAGTTAATTCATCTGGTATTTGTCTTCTCTGACTTTTTTTTTTTTTTGCTTAGCATTACACTCTCTAGCTCCATCCATGTTGTTGTAAATGACAAGCTTTCAATGTTTTTTATGGCTGAATAGTATTCCATTGTGTATGTGTGTAAATATATATTATCGCTTCTTTATCCATTCATCAGTCGATGGACACTTGGGCTGTTTCCATAATTTGGCTACTGTAGATATGCTGCAGTAAACATTAAGGTGCATGTAACCCTTTGAATTAGTATTTTTGTATTCTTTGGTAAGTACCTAGTAGTGCAGTTGCTGGGTCATAGGGTAGTTCCATGTTTAACTTTTTGAAGAATCTCCATACTGTTTCCACAGTGGCTGCACTAGTTTGCCTTCTCAGCAATAGTGTAAGAAGGCTCCCCTTTCTCTGCAACCTCACCAACATCTGTTGTTTCTTGTGTTGTTGATTTGAGCCAGTCTGACAGGTGTGAGGCGCTATCTCATTGTGATTTTGATTTGTATTTCCCTGATGATCACTGACGTTGAGCATCTTTTCATGTGTGTGTTGGCCATCTGGACGTCTTCTTTGGAGAAATGTCTGTTCATGTCTTCTGCCCATTTTTAGTTGGATTATTAGTTTTTTTAGGTGTCAAGTGTTATAAGTTTTTTATATATTTTGGATAATAACCCTTATCAGATATGTCATTTGCAAATATCTTCTCCCATTCTGTAGGTTGCTTTTCAGTTCAATTGATAGCACTGCCTTTTTGAAACACAAATTTGATGGTATGACTTCTCTCTACTCCAATACCCTCCATAGCCATCGAGTCATCAGTTGTGTATGGGCGCTACCATGTGGCAGTCAAGGCTGCTTACTTACCAGGCAGATTCTTCCCTCTCCTCTCTACTGATTCCAAACCTCTCAATGTGTCCGGATCCCTTTGAAGGTCCACCTCCCCCATGAAGCCTTTCACCTTAAAGCTGCCGGCCTTTGAAAGTGAGTTGAAGAGGCCCCTTGTCTAGCGGTTTTGAAGCCAGGTTCTGAAACACTACAGGGGTTCTCATGACAGCACTGGGACAAACAGATGCTGGGCATGGCCTGGGTAGGGGTCTCCAGACCCCTGCTTCTGCTGAACAGCCGAAGACTCGCCTTTATCTGCCATGTATTTGGGTCCGTGTAAAATGTCATCTGAAAAGGGGCCAGCTGCTAATGTACTAACATATATATTGTAATAACATAGTAATAATAACATAATAAACAGCACCCAGCCCAACCTTCTAATTTTAAAGATACAGAATTTCTACCATACCTGCTGTCCACTATCGATCTGACACTTAGTACATACTATATCTTGCAAGTTTAATCGTCTTTTCCTGTAGATGTTTGTCTCCTTAACTAGTATATAAACTCCTCAAGGTCCAGGACCAGGTCTTCCGCTTGGTTATCTCCAGGGACTAACAAGGTTTAAGACATGTTTATTTACTCTATTTTCTGCTTAAGAAATTTCCCTGAACACATAAAACTGCAGATACCACTAAAACCCCACCTAAAACTTCCCTCTCACTCTCTCCCCAGAGGTAACCACTCCCTAAGTTAGTGTGAACCATTTCTCTGAGGTTTTAAAATCATACAGAAATGCATTCCTATGTTATGTGATCTATCATTTCCTGAGTTTTGAGGATGATCTCAGAGACAGGTGTGAGATGAAGGCTGATTTCTTGTGTGCTTCTTGTCTCCCAGTTAGATCAGAAGCTCCTAGAAGGCAGAAGGCATGTTCTCTAACCCCCCTCCAACACACACCCCCCTCCTCAGTTTACGTCACACGCTGACTCCAAGGACAATTTCTATGGATGCCTTGAGGAAGTGACATTTCCTCCTCTGTGGGGACCCTGGCTGAGACAGCTGCCAGAAAGGGTAGCATCACCCATTGGTTAAACACGCAAGATCCTGCTCTTCCTTGGTACGTATCTTGGCTTTGTCACTTTTTAGCTGAGTGCCTGCAACAAAGTTAGTCAACCTCTCTGTGCCTCTGATTTCTTCTTCTGTAAAGTGGGGGTTATTTATAATAGTATCTATTCATAGGATTCTTGGGAGGACCAAGTGGGTTAATATAAGAAAGGTACTTCAAACAGCACGTTTTAAGTGTTGGGTAAGCATTAGCTGCTATTGTTTGATGCTAAACCAAGGATTTCTGTATGGCTGAATTCCACTGGCTTAGAAAGATCTATCTCATTCAGTCCCTATGCAATGCAAGGTCACCCTAAAATGTCTGGACATTAAATGGGCCAACCTCCCCCCTTGGCCCTGAGTCCTCGCTGGAGGGAGTGGGTACATCTATCTGTTAAGAGCAGGTATGTCACCTGGCCGCCTTCCTCTCTTGTTTCCTTTCCACACTTTTTATCTTGCTCAGAACTCAGACAGCATCCCTGTGTGAGGAGCTAACCATCAGGAATATGCCAGACCCCCTGTGCCCATCGAGCCTAGTTTCTTAGGGGCCTTGAGCCAGAATCCTCAAGGAGAGGCCAGTCCCGCAAACCTAGCCTCATCTCGCAGAACACCTGGTTAGGCTGGGCTCCTGCCACCCCACTCCCTGCCCTCACCCCTGCCATTCCTCCTCTAGCTGGGGCTGGTCCTGGACAGAGGCCTGGGGAAGAAATGGTGTCATGCTGGATTTGACCCCATCCGTTTTTATACTTACCCATCAGCTCCCCACTAGCCCTGATGAGAGGATAATGCCTTCACGTGTCCATTAACACATCATAGAATGAAAACAGCAGCAAGGGGACTTCAGCTATGCCCGTGACGTTTTATTTCTTTTTTCAAAATATATGAAATAAATTAAATTATAGCAATTCTCTCTGCGTTTTTTGACTGCTTTAAACATTTTATAATTTAAAAAGCTCACATGTGTTAGGAGACAGAAATAAAACGCATTGAGAGACATGACCAAGTTCTGACGAGGTCACTAATGTAGAATTTGAGAGGAGCTATTTAGATCCTCTGAACCTCAGTTTCTCCACTTTTAAATGCTGATTAATTGGGTGTCTGGGTGGCTTAGCCGGGTAAGCATCTATCTTCAGCTCAGGTCATGATCTCACAGTTCATGGGTTCGAGCTCTATGGCCGGCTCTGTGCTGAGAGCTCAGAGCCTGGAGCCTGGTTCAGATTCTGTGTCTCCCTCTCTCTCTGCCCTTCTCCTGTTAGCACTCTGTCTCTCTCTCTCTCCTTTAAAAGCAAACATAAAAACATAAATAAAATGCTGGTTAAGGTCTCTTAACATTTAATTCTGTGAAGTTTTAAATAGGAATACCACAGTGCCTCCTGGCTCTGGACATTTCTCTATCTCTGACTTACCTGTCTCCCTGCTTTCCAGATTGTACTTTACGCCTTCTCTTTTCCCTGAGCCCCTCCAGAGGGGATAGAAACCTGGATAAATACATAAATGGAATGAATGGCTTTCCTGATGCCCATGGGGTACCATGAGGTGGTCTGGAAGGATCTGCTCTCCCTCCCTTCCCCGCCAAACCCGGGTGGCCATTTCCCTTAAGAACTGCAAAAACACCAGGACTGCCTCAGCAGCCCCAGGGGCAAGGCCCGCCTTGGGCCAAATATGAACCCCTGACTGACTGACTCAATCCCTGCCCAGTGATCTGTGGCTTCATCGTCCCAAATCATTCTCAGGAAAATGTCTGGCAGAGAAGTTCTAGTCAGCGGGTCTGGAAGAAAGTAGTTTTCTTTGTGAGACAGCCTCTCTGGGTCCCCAGGTCCTGTCTAGTTACAGGGGTCAGGAGCACCCCTTACCCCTGCCCCTCAGCCCACAGCACCCTGCCATCCCCGGAAGTTGGCTCTGCCCCCTTCTCCGATGCTCATCCTCCCTGGATACCGTCCCTCCAGGGCACCATCTATGACAGCCTGCTGGGTTTTATGGGGGGCACTGAGAGCTGAGGGACGGGGAGAGAGGAGGTCTCAAATTGCTTCTGGCAGCGAGGGGTGTGGGAAGGTCAGAGCCTCCTTCCCTAGACAAACAGCCCTGGCCTGTGAAGGCTTCAGTTAAGCTGTTGAGCAGACCAGGGGCAGAGAGACCACGGCCACCCAGTTCATGCGCAGGGAGACGTCTGCAGACACAGCCCCACAGCCTCAGGCTCTCCGGAATCCAGCAGCCTTGCAGGGGCGCAAGGGAGGTGACCGAGGTCACCGTTAGCAAAATACTCCTGGGTTCCCATTGCCCCATAAATCTTCCCGGTGGCTCTTCCTCGGCGATAAGCACTGGTGAGGGGCATCAGCGATGAGGTGGAGTTGTTAGCAGCTAGCCAGAGTTCCCCAAATCCTAACCCACGTAACCACACAGAGAGGCCTGTGGGGGAACCAGCATTAACAGCCACAAGTTGGAGGGACAGACCTTTTAAAAAGAATTCGGATTGAGAGAGAGAGAGAGAGAGAGAGGACTTTTGCAGGGACGGGATTTGAAACCTGAGTGGGCTTCTGAGTGGGACAAAGGGCACAAGCACATAGGAGGTCTGGAGTCTCTCAGAAGGAAAATGGAGCAGATCATGTGGGTCCACATTGGCTTTCACACCTCCTCCTAGCACTTTCCACCTTCCCTCCTGGAGGGGCTCAGAGCCCCTAACTGTTCACTACTCAAGGCCTGAGGATGAGGTTTATTTTATTTATTTGTTTTAATTTAGAAGTTCTTTTTTTCTAAGGTTATTATTTATTTTGAGAGAGACAGAGACAATATGAGTAGGGGAGAGACAGGGAGAGAGAGAGAGAGAGAGAGAGAGAGAGAATCCCAAGCAGGCTCCCCACTGCCAGCACAGAGCCTGACACGGGGTTTGAACTTACGAACTGTGAGATCATGACCTGAGCTGAAGCCAAGAGTTGGACCCTTAACCGACAGAGCCACCCGGGCTCCCGGAGGAGGGGTTTGGACCAGGATGGCATCACCTGGGAGCTGGGTAGACACCCACTCTCAGGGCACACCCAGACCCACTGGTGCAGAGCTCGCATTTTAGCAGGCCCTCTGGGCAGTCTGGGTGCACCTCACAGTCTGAGGAGCACCATCCCCTGCCGCCACCCCTCCCCCAGGCTAGTTGTTCTGGGCCCTGGGCTGGTCTCCTTACCTGTTCTCTCAGGCCATGTCTCTCCCATCCTGCAACTCCACACATGGACAACCACCAGTTGGAAAATTAAAGTCCGACCTGTTCATGCCACTGTGCCATGGAGGGTCACTTAATGTGTCCCCAAACTCACAGAGCATTTTCACATCACACAGGAGCATCTTCTTAACCCAAACAGTATATAGAAACACTCAGTGTGTTCAGTGCTATCAGTCTGATGGCCATGCCTTTGAACCACTCTGGGGACAGGTGCCTATGTCCAGGCTAACCTTGTGGAGGGAAAGGGGTCTAATTCGTTCCCTTGCCCCTCTCTTTGGTGCCTCTGCCTATAATGCTCCCATGGGAGGTGCGGCGACCTGAGGACACATGGCTGTTGAACACCCGCCGTGTGCCTAATGCCTGGCATGGCGGGGGAGGTGCTGGCTTAGAGCCGGAACAATCTGGATTAGATCTGCAAACCCGGGCGCATTACCCTCACTCTCTGAGCTCCAGTCTCCTTATCTGTAAACAGTGATCCCCAGTGGGCGGTAGTGCAGATCAAATGTCTATAGTAAGCCAGTCCGGGGTGCGCATTCAATATATGTCAGATTTTTCCCTGCGCTCCCGGTGCGGCGCAGGAAAAGGAGGAGCTGAGACAGGGCCCTGACCTTCATGAGGCTAAGGACAAAACTGGTAAACATACAATGATTAAATACTCCAAGGCAGTAGAGGGTTAAATGCACAAACAGGCAGCAGAGCCACAGATGAAGACTGGGAGGTCTACAAAACCTTGTGGGTGGGAATTGAACCGGTGAAGATAAACAAGAGATGAGAAACGAACACGGAGCATGCCCAGAGGCTTGGAGATGGGACTGCGCAGGGCGCGAGTGGAAACCACGCTGGAAACAGTCAGTGGAAGCGGAAGAGAATGTCGGGGAGGAAAGGGGGAGGCAAGAGGGGGCAAGGAAGTTGAGGCCCACTTCCTTGGAAGAGGTTGGAAAGCTAGGATAAAGAGCTGGGAGGTCGAGTTTTTATGGTGTAGACAGTGTGGTGGCAAAGGAGCACAGGACTGGACCTAAAGTATGGCCACCATTCAACACACTCTCCAGCCCCTCTCTTCCCCAGTTTTATTAGGGACTCCTAGATCCAGAGTTCCTATTTCTTCAGCCTCTTTGCAGTGTGTTTGGAAAAAAGCAAATTGGATACATGGCAGAGGTGTGGCTAGAACTGAACATGACTAGTAGAAATGAATGAGCTGTTCAGGGCTCTCTGTGCATGCCGGGTCCTACAGGTTTTCAGTATGTTTGTCTCAACAGTGCTTAAGGGGATGCTGGGTTTTTGCACCCATTTCTCATGAGGAATCTAAGGGATGCTCAGAGAGGTGAGGTAACCTGCCCAAGGTCCCACAGCTAGAACTTGCTCCAACAAGCCACTGACTTCTTCCAAACATGGCAGCCCCCCACCCCAGCTGTTCTAGGGTTCTAAGGCACATTGGAAGCTGCTTCTAAATGATTCTTTTCTCCACATGGGCAAAAAAGTCTTTAGTTCTACTGCAGGGAGGGCATGAGGTTGGGGAGACAAATGGGACCCTGTCCAGTAATATATGGAGGCAGCATTTTACTGTTCCCATCCAGCCTGGAAGGAAAAGGAAGGGGAAAGTCTGAGTCTCCCCAACATCACTGAACTACCAAGAACATGGAGGGAAGAGTTCTCCCGCCCCTCCACCCCCACACTCAGGAAAGCAGATTTAAGAATGCCTGACCCTGGGGCGCCTGGGTGGCTCAGCCAGTTAAGCGTCTGACTCTTGATTTTGGATCTCCAAGGTGGGCTCTGCACTAAACTAACAGCACAGAGCCTGCATGGGATTCTCTCTCTCTCTCTCTCTCTCTGTCTCTCTCAAAATAAGTAAACATTAAAAAAAAAAAAAAAAAAGAATGGCTGGTGCTGTACCAAGGAGGCCTATTTATACTGAGGATGGTAGGAATCTCTACCAGAGAAAACCAGGCAGTCTTCCCTCGCTGATACACATCTAGATATATCTAGATCCATTAGATATAGGGCTTGGGGGCTGGGACTGGTGGCTTTAAAAGGGAAAGGAAATAAGCGAAAGGTCACACCTCCAACCATCTCCTTTCTGTCATGAGCAGGTGGCCTTCAGGGAACGAACACCACACCCAGACATTTACCCTTGAAGCTGTCCCATCAACCAGGCTAGGCCCAGGGATTGTTCTCCAACCCTTCCCACCTCCATCTGGACATTAAGTGGGACTGCTACCTTCTGCGAAGTCTGATAAACCTTGTTGGCTGATGCAAGGTGTATAGTCCTCTTCGTTGTGATGGTGGTTACAGTCGATGTGTTTTCTTTCTTTCTTTATCTTCTTGCCTGCCAGAGTTAGCAATGCCAACATCAAGTTTCTTCATGGAAAACACACATCATGATGTATGGAGACAAAGCATCAACTTGGTGACGCTACTCCCAGAAGGCCTTGTAAAAGAAAAATGTGTGCCGTGACAATGGTGCTTGCCAACAAAGCTTTTTGTATTAACCATGTTTTGTTATTGTTTATGTTTTATGATAGTTGGACATCTTGGGGCCTTGACGACCTAAGGAGGGCCAGCGGCTCTCAGGGTTAGCTAATTCCCAGAAATAGCAAACAACTCGCCTGCCAGTGTGAGGTGCAAACCATCCGATCCCGAGCCCATATCCCCAGCCCCCTCTGTCCTCCAGCTGTAACCCACCAAGTCAGCATCCCCCCTGCCCCAGGGCGAGGAACCAGACAGTTAGAGACCACCCCCATAGCCCAGAGGTGGCTGAAATTACTGAAACCATCCAACCCTAAACCTTTCCCATTCCTTCCCACAAAGACCACAATAAGGGCTTGAGTCCATGCTGTCCTACTGCGTTTGCTGTCTTCTGACCCCGGTGATTTCCTGGGTGATCCTGCAGAATGTTTTCAGGGATCTGTGAGTATAAACTCTTCCTTCATAACAGTCATTTCCTTTTTTTATTTTTATTTTTAATGTTTCTTTTATTTATTTTGAGAGAGAGGGTGGGAGCAGGGAGGAGCAGAGAGAATCCCAAGCAGGCTCTGCACTGTCAGCACAGAGCCCAACGTGGGGCTTGAACTCATGAAGTATGAGATCATGACCTGAGCTGAAACCAAAAGTCGGACACTGAACCGGACTGAGCCACCCAGGTGCCCCTGTGCAGGACAATTCTATGAAATCTGCTCCCCCTTTCCACACTGTAAGGTGGTACTGGGGGCAGGTTGGGGGTGGCAGAGGGGTGGAAGGTGATACAATGTGCCAGGAGTTTATGAGCCTGGACTTGCAGTTATAGTTTCACAGTCTCTGTAAACCTCAGGTTCTTTCCTAGAAAATAAAAAAACTATATTAGATGATTTCAAACTCTCGGCATCTTTGGATCTAGATGGCTTCTAATATTTATTTTTGAGATAGAAAGGGAGACACGGAGACAGAGTGTGAGCAGGGAAGGGCAGAGAGAGGGAGACGCAGAACTGGAAGCAGGCTCCAGGCTCCGAGGTGTCAGCACAAACCCGATACGGGGCTCGAAGCCATGAACTGTGAGATCATGACCTGAGCTGAAGTCAGAGGTCTTCGAAGCCTGAGTCACCCAGGCACCCCAGATCTAGATGGCCTAAAATCTATTAAAGGAGCAATATATGAATGCTTATACTATAATATGAAGTTGGGAGGAAACAACAGGATACAAAATTACACTTATCCTACAACAAAATATGGCTGAAGACTGGAAGAAAATATACAAAGAAGGACTTTTTTGAAATGTTTATTTTTGAGAGAGAGAGAGTGAACATGCATGTGCATGCAGGGGAGGGGCAGAGAGTGAGGGAGAGAGAGGATTCCAAGCAGGTTCCTTTCTGTCTGCACAGAGCCCAACGCGGGGCTCGAACTCACAAAACCTGAAATCATGACCTCAGCCGAAATCTAGAATCAGACGCTTAATCAATTGAGCCCCACAAAAAAGGCAGTTTTAATAAAGGGATGAAATTATGGGTCTAAATGTATATTTCAATTTTTTTTTTAAAAAAAAAGGTCTCAAAGTTCATATCAAAACAGATAGTGGGGCGCCTGGGTGCCTCAGTCGGTTAAGCGTCTGACTCTTGGTTTCAGCTCAGGTCATGATCTCAGGGCTCTTGAATTCGAGTTCTGCATCGGGCTCTGCACTGACACCATGGAGCCGGCTTGGGATTCTCTCTCTCTGTGTCTCTCTCTCTGCTCCTCCCCTGCTTGTGCTCTCTCTCAAAATAAATAAGAAACAACAGAAAACAGAGCTGAGAATCCTCTCTTCATTTCTGTGTCCTTCTGTAAATGCCTCTGCATTCGTTTCTAGAGGTTGGGAATCCAGAATGGGTCTAATTAGGCTAAAATCATGGTGTTGGAAGAGCTGCATTTCGAGGAAGATCTGCTCCTTGCCTTTTCCAGCTTCTAGAGGTCACCTCCATTCCTTGGCTCAGGCGCCCCCTTCCATCTTCAAGTCAGCAACGGCCAGGTGAATCTTTCTCCCTTCCCATCACTGTGAACTTGCTTCGCTCTCACATCTCCTTCTCTGGCTCAGACTCTCTGGCCTCCCCTGATTTGTAAGAACTCTGTGATCACTCTGGGTCCACCTGGAAGATCCAGAATAGCCTTCCCATCTCAAGGTCAGCTGATTAGCAACTTCAATGCAAACTGCACCCTTAACTCCCTTTTGTTTATGTGTATAGCACGTCCACAAGTTCCTGGGGCGCCTGGCTGGCTCAGTCGGTTAAGTGGCTGACTCTTGAGTTTGGCTCAGGTCATGATCTTGTAGGTCGTGAATTTGAGCCCCTCATTGGGCTCTGTGTTCACAGCACAGAGTGTGCTTAGGATTCTCTCTTTCCCTGTCTCTCTGCCCCTCCCCCACTGGTGTTCGTGCTCTCTCTCTTAAAAATAAATACACGTTAAAAAGAAAATTTTCAGAGATTTGGAGGGGGACATCTGGGGAGGGGGGCATTATTTTGTCTGAATTCTATTCCATTTAAAGAGTCCTACTGAAGCCCTTTGTATCTGCCTGATTGCCCTTGCTCATTGTCACCCATGTCACAGACATAGCAGGGGGAGAAGTGGAGGCCTTACACTGTGATTTGCTTTGGGGCCTTGCAGTCCCTTCTGCATAATGCTGCCAGCCTGGGAGGTGGCTCACAGTGCCTAAAGCTGGACGTCCAGCCAGCAAACATTTATTGAGCACCTTCTGTGTGTCAAGATCTAAGCGAGGTGTTAGGGCCACTATTAATATGATGATATAGTCCCTATGCAGGGAGCTCACCGTCTAATAAAGGAGAGGACCCATCCACATAAATATCCGAGTACAAAGCACGAAAGGAAGGCCGTGTGAAGTGATGTGAGGGAAAATGCTGTGAGTGGTGTCCCCATTCCAAAGGGACATCAGAGATCTGAGGCGACGGAGGTGGAGGTGGTAAGCCCAAGCTCAGCTTCCGTTCTACATTTTTAATCCTTGAATTATAAGTTAGCACAAGGAAATGCCCACAGTTCCACTTCCTTTTCCTCCTCCCGATCTGCTACCTCCCCTGCGCTGATCACAGGTAACAGCTCCAGTGAGATATTTACATCCTTTTAGATACATTCTACATGTCAAAATGCTCAAATATAAAATATCATATAGACAATTTGTAACTATTCTTTGTTTTTACACAACGGGTTTATTCTATAACATTATTTTGCAACTTGAATCAGTCTCTGACAAAATTGAGGAGATTTTCCCAAGTAGTACGATGTATATGTGTATATTTCTAGGGTGAATCTCTAACTATGGAATGGCTGGGTCGAAAGATATGACCAGTTTTAATTCCAACAGATTTTGACAAGATGTCATCCAAATGTAACAAGCTGGTTTACTTTTCCTCCAATTTGGTATGGAAATAATTTCCTCCACATGCTCCAACAACCCTAGACATTATCCGTCTTCTTAACTTCTACCAATCCCAGAGGTGGAAAATGGGTATATCGGTATGGTTTTATTTTGTATTCTCCAATGATGGGTGTGGATAAACCTTTTATATATATATGTATGTATATGTACATATATGTATATGTGTATGTATATGTACATATATGTATATATGTATATATATATGCCTGTTTATGTTTTAAATCTTTGAGCCATCTGAGATTTATTTTGTTATAAGAAGAGAACTTTATTTTTTCCAAATGGCAGTACTAGTTATTAAGTAATTCAGCTTTTCTCCACTGATTTGAAATACCACCCAGCTCTAGATTTTAACAATTTTCCTCCACCTCCAATTTGCACCAGAGGCAAAAATAAATTCAGAATGGATGGTGGATTTAAAAATAAAACATAAAACTTAGAGAAGATAACATAGGAGAACATCTTTGGTAGTAAGGATAAGCAGATCGTTCTCAGGCATGACACCAATGGCACAATATGTAAAATTAAATAATAAAATAAAATAAATAAATTAAATTAATAAATTAATAACCTGGACTCTATCATTTAAAATGAATGTAAAATTAATAAATTNTCTACCAATTTAAATTAATGTAAAATTAATAAATTGACAAATTGGACTCTCCCAAAATTAAAAAAACTTTTGTGCTGTGAAATATTCTGTTTATTTATTTATTTATTTATTTAAAAAAACCTTTTTAAAATGTTTATTTATTTTTGAGAGACAGAGCATGAGCAGGAGAGGGGCAGAAAGTAGGGAGACACAGAATTTGAAACAAGCTCCAGGCTCTGGGCTGTCAGCACAGAGACCGGTGTGGGGCTCAAACCCACAAACCATGAGATCATGACCTGAGCCAAAGTTGAACGCTCAACTGACTGAGCCACCCAGGTGCCCCTGAAATATTCTGCTTAAACGATGAAAAGACAAGCGACAAATGGGGAGAAAAATCTTTGCAAACCACACATTCAACAAAGGCCCACATAGAGAATATATAAAGAACTGTTAAAATCCCAAAGAATTGAACATATATTTCACCAAAGAGGGGATATGGATGACAAAGAAGCACGTGAAAAGATGTTCAATATCATTAGCCTTTTGGGAAATGTAAACTAAACATTAAAACCACAGTGAGATATGGCTAAGATAAAAAATGGCTGCTAAAATGGCTAAGATAAAACACAGTGATAATGCCAAATGCTGAGGTGAAAATGCAGAAGCTGGAACTCTCATATATTGCTGGTGGAAATCTAAAATGGTACAACCACTCGGGAAAACAGGTTAGCAGTTTCTTACAAAACTGGACATGCAGTTACCATATGACCCAGCAATTGCAGTCCTGGGTGTTTAGCACAGAGAAAAGAAAACTTATGTTCACACAAAAACCTGTACATGACTGTTCACAGCACTTTCATTCATACTAGCGAAAACCTGGAAACAGATCGACTGTCCTTCAGTGGCTGGATGGTTGAGCAAACTCAGGGAGATCCACACAGTGAAATACTATCCAGCAATAAAAAAATATTAACTATGAATACAACAATATATGCAACAATCAAAGTGGACCTCAAGGGCATCACACTTAATGATAAAAGCCAATTGCAAAAGGTTACGTTGCTATGATGTTTGATTCCATGTATGTAACATTCTCTGAGTGTTAGAGAGATGAAGAATAGATTCGTGGTTTCGAGGGTCAGAAATGGAGAGAAGGGGCTTGCACACACAAACACAAAAAGATAGCACAGTAAGTTCATGGGTGGTGATAGAACAATTTTGTATCTTGATTGTAGCATCACAGGAATATACACATGTGGATAAAATTGCATAGAGGTATACACACCCAGAAACGAATACAGGTCTTAAAATGATGAAAATAAAAGAAAGTCTTGAAATGTCAACTCCCTGGTTTTGAGATCATACTGCAGTTACTTTATATGTCACTGGGTGGAATTGGGAGTACTAATTTTGCAAACTCCTGTGAATCTATAATATTGCAAATGAAAATGTTTAAACAGTTTTTTGAAATGAAAAAAATAAGAGAAAACCATCCTTGTCAAAGACCTTCCCCTTATACAGGGCAGTTCTCTTTGGCGGTTGCTTTCTCTACAATGGCCTACTCCCTCTCTTTCCTCCCCAGGCACTCAACGTGACACCCTTTTGAAGTTTCCAGTGGACTGCTAGGTGCCTTAGACCAGGAGGTACAGAAAAGTTGCATATATAAAAATAGTTCAAAAGAACACCAGCAGACCAGATTCACCAACTGTTAATATTTAACTCATTCACCCTATCAGATGACATCTAGCCAGCAACCTGTATCATTGTTTCTGAATTCTTTCAGGCTGTTTCATCCCCTGTGGGCCTCCCCTAAGTACTTCCATGTTTATTTCATATTTATTATACAATCACAGTACTATTCATTTCAGTAATTGTTTTTCTTTTTTAATGTAAATTTTAGTTAGTTAACATACAATGCAGTATTGGATTCAGGAGGGGAATTTTCAGTGACTCATCACTTACATACAATACCCAGTGCTCATCACAACAAGTGCCCTCCTTCATACCCATCTCCCAACCACCTCTCTCCATCAACCTCTGGAGTCCTTAAGAGTCTCCTATGGTTTATTCCCCTCTTCTTTTTTTCTCCTCCCATATGTTCACCTGCTTTGTTCCTTAAATTCCACCTATGAGAATCTCAGTAAATTTAACAGTGATGCAATGCTTTAAAACCTCGTCCTTACTCCACTTCTATCAATGGCCGCAATAATTTCCAGTACATAATCCAGCCTGGGGTCAGGTGAGGCACTGAGTTGTCATATCTCTTTGAAAGCCTTGGTAGCTTTGCTATTGATCTCTCCTTGTCACGGGGCACTCAGAAATTGCGTCTGTAAACTGGGTCGTAGTAACTTCACCATCCTTTGAGAGTAAAGGCGCTTTAACAATCTATGAGACCTAAATCGAGTATCTCTCTTCTGCATCATCATTGCCCAGAAGGTCTAAACTTCCGATGTGGGTCGGAGCAGGGGAGGCCCTCTTTGGTTTTTACTGGGAGCCAGGGAAAAGAACGTAGGGCAGAGGGGTGCAAGCCGGGGGGAGGAGGAGGAACTGGGGGAGGAATCCTCCAGGGGAGCGGTGACGGAGACCCCGCGAGGGACTCCCCTTCCCACCCCCTCACCTGNCCGCTCACCTCCTTCTTCATCCAGGACATCCTGCGGGACGGCGCGGAGCGGCGCGGCGGCCACACCGGCAACTCGCAGCCCCCGTGCCCGCCGGACCCGCGGCGAGACCTGGAGCGGGAGCCCGAGGGAGGAAGAGGCGGCGCCGGGGCGNCCCCGCGGCGACAGGCCAAGGGACCCCACCGCCTCCCGCCGCGGGCGCGCCTCGGAAATTAACGCCGAGCCCGGCCGTCCGGGCGGCGCAGGGTTTATGCATGGACTGGACTCGCGGGACGCAGTGCCCCGCGCTCCGCGGCGCCCCCAGCCCCAGTGTCCCGGGCCAAAACCCCGCCACCCGCTCCCAGCCACCGCGCGACCCTCGATCGGCGCCAGCCCCGCGCTACCTCTTGGCAGTTACAATTACTAACAGATGACAAATAACTGATCATAACTTATTCATGGTAATAAATTAGGGTTTGGCCAGCGAAGACTCCCTCTGCTTGCCAGTTCCATGGGCAGTAAAACTAAGTTTGGAAGGTCCCTCAGGCCTTCAGGACATATAACACCGTTGGACACATCTGAAGTAGACTTATTTCCTTTCCTGTCACTTCGGATGAGGCATCCTAACGGCTTGTTTAGAAAAAGGGGGACTAAAGGCAGAGAATGAATTTGTCCTTAGCTCCTGCCACTTCTATAGCGCAAACCCTCTCCTGCCACCGGGAAGTTAACACTGATGTCTTTGGGTCCTGCTTTTACCAGGTGTCTTATTTCTGTTTCTTCCCTGTGTCCCTTCTCCCACCTCAGTACACTTATCCAGGACCCTATTTAATTCTACTGGATGATATGTCAGGAAGTTCTGCCACTAACCGGTTCTAACTCTCGGTTCTTGATGACTATTAGAAAGCTAATACATAATATACGTATTCAGTCACTCCCCACCAGGGAGAGTTCCTTAGTCATGTGAAGAAAGTGAAATGTATCCAAGATGACACTGGGCCGTTTGTTCACTACCAAAGAGATAAGGGTGGATTGAATTCGGTTCCTGTCCCTCTAACATGTAACCTTTTCCTTCCCATCCCTCCTTCTCCCTCCTCCTCTCCAGATGGACACTTTGAGACTTATCTGTTGGACTATGAAAACAGTGCGGGCTCCTTACCAAGCCTTCCCCAAACCCCAAAGCAGCCACAGAAGCGATCTCGAGCCGCCTTCTCCCACACTCAGGTCATTGAGTTAGAGAGGAAGTTCAGCCACCAGAAGTATCTATCGGCTCCTGAAAGGGCTCACCTGGCCAAGAACCTCAAGCTTACCGAGACCCAAGTGAAAATATGGTTTCAGAACAGACGCTATAAGACCAAACGAAAGCAGCTCACCTCGGACCTGGGAGGCCTGGAGAAGCCCCCGTCCCTGCCGGCTCTGAAGGAGGAAGGCTTATCCCAGGCCTCCCTCATCTCTGTGTGTAACAGCTACCCTTACTACCCCTACCTGTACTGCTTGGGAGGCTGGAACCCAGCTTTCTGGTAATGCCGGCTCATGTGACAATAACGAATGATCAAAAAAGACTGTCTGCCTTCCCCAGCTTGTCTCTCTGGATGGCAAAAGGGACCAGGCTCAGGGAGGACAGGAGCAAGAGGGATGCAGACTGAGATTGCTGGAGGTTTGCATGGACATCCTAGATTCTGCACTGGTGGGCTAGTGACGGCACTGGGACAGTGACTGATACCCAGATAGCTCCCCAACACATAAAATGGGACATTTTTGCTCTTAAAGACCTGTGTGAAGCAGGGAGGGATAAAGCCTGGTGCTGTCTCTAGCACTTTCTGTGACTCCGTCCGAGCGGCCCCCATCACTTCCGAGGATGTCGGTTCACCTCCATCCTCTTGTGTAACTCGGTGTCAGCCTGGAGGGATGCAGACCCCGAGGGAAAAGGATGGCCAAGAGGAAGGCGCCCCCTCCTGAGTCCTGAATTACACTTAAGTCCAAAAACATCTCTCTGGCCTTGGTTTACAACGAAGGTGTCTCCCTGTCCCTGTAAGAGGGTGGGAGACAGGCTCTCACAGAGAAACCGGCCACGCTCAGCACAGACCGGCGCGGGATATGGCGATGGGTAGGAGGAGGTGGAAAGATAAGCGTCTTCTTATTCTTTTTTAAGTAACACACCAATCTAAGTATTCACAGGGTGGCCCAGGTTAAACAGGAAGCACTCACCGTGGTTTTAGGACCAGCTGTATAAAGCGAACTGTGCTGCAAGGGGTGGGCCAGGGCCAGAAGAATCTCCTCATAGCCAAGACAGCAGCCTGAGGAGGGCTCTCGGCTCGGCTCTCGGCTCGGCTACTGGGCGGCATTACAGTTCTATTAATAAAGGTTAAATAAAAGCTTCCTCTGGACATTTTTGCCCTGGACCTGAGAATTCAAATGAGAAGTTTCCTGGAGTTTTCAGGCTGTAATTTATATTACACGATAGATCACATAGTTCTTTCCTGTAAACTCCTGCCTTGCCTCCCTTCTGTTTTTGTTCCCTTTCCACAACAGTCGCCCAAAGGACTTCTTTTCCGTCCAGACTTTTAGTCCGGCTGCACCTAACGTACACCTTCCTATTTAGCTTGAGATCTGGTCTTTATTTTTTTTTTCCCTTAAAGCTTTATCTCCACTGGGTTTAAAAAAATAAAGTAGTTGGGGGGTGGGGGGAGATTCTGAATTGGCTAAAAGACATGCATTTTTTTAAACTAGCAATTCTTATTTAAAAAATAAAAAACCCAGCAACATTAAATTCCAAATCCTATTTAAAGACTTGACAGGTCTAAAAGTTCACTGCTGACTCTCAGGCCGGCTCTGTTGTTACAAAGTGCAAAGTCTGACAACCCTCTGGGATCCCCAGAGGGGCAGGCAGAGGGGGTAAGAGGCACTGGGCTTTCAGACACAAGCGGAACAGAATGAACTGGGAACCATTGGGCTGTCCAGTGGAAATACAGGGTTCACGGGCAGGGCGTGGAGAAAAGGCAGCTGGCACCTTAGGGAGCCGGGTCCCCAGCTGCAAGCTGAGTGGGCCGATAGCACTTTGCCAGAGGGGGCTAAGAGAAAGGAAACAGTTTCCAAAACATACTAGCGGCGTCCATCACCAAACAAGGAAACTGTCCCAGTTCTTCAGGAACTGTGTTTCATGCCTTTGGAGAATGGGTCCCCCAAAAAAGACAACTAGTGACTTCAGCGAGAATGAGAAGGCAAAGAAGAAATTGGGCCACGCTTCTGTTTCCACCCGATTGTCTAAGGTGACCTGGCAGAGGGGAGACCTCACAGTAAAAGAAGCCAGTTACTAATGAGGTACCCTGAGGCCTGGAAATCTCTTGATCCCACTACTTAGTTCTGTTTAGTGAGAAACCATTCAATTTCCTCCTATTAAAAGGGCCGGTTTACTGTTGGTGGCAAAACTGCCAGAGTTGATAGAAAGTTGGCCCGTTTCACCCCATCTCCTACCGTTAGGGCTCCACGTTGAAATACTGTTAAATGCGCGGCGGCTGACAAGTACTCGGGGCACAGCCAGCAGACTGGCCTAGACTGGCCTAGATTGCTTGCTCCGTTCACATGTCTTTTAAGAGAAGCTCACTCCCTGTTCAGTACCCTCTCTCGCGCTCCCTCTGCAGTTAATTCCTTCAACGTGCTGTTCTACAAGTATTGCACATTTTAGTCTGATGCGTGCTGTGTTGCAAACAAAACAAAACATTGTTTAAAATTATTTGGTCTGTGACTCCGACTTGCTCTTCCTCCACCGGAGCTAGTTACTCGCCCACCTCTGAACTGCTGGAACAGCACTTGAACTCCTGTTGGGTATCTGATAGGTGAACTCAAGGGCGCCCCTGACCACTTCACCCACACAGCCTGCTTCCGTTTCATAAGTTAGTTTGGCTTCTCCACATGCATAACGAACCCTGCTTCAGTCTGCAGCGTGAAAGCCTGTGACTTGACGTTTAGCAAATGACCCCAGCCAAACTTTATTTTTCTATGTGTGTTTTTTTTTTTTTTGCAACATGAGTGTTTTTAAAATAAAGTACTGTGACTTTATTAGATGTATTTGGTGTGTGGCTTTCTGTTTCCCAAAGGCTGCAATGCTGCTGAGCTTGCATACTTCTGGTTACCGTGTTCTCCCTCACTCAGCCTGCCTGACAAACCTAAAGGAGACCCAATAATCAAAAGACAGTGGCTTAGCCAATGGCAGATGAGGGTCATTCTTTTTTTTTTTTTTAAATGTTTTATTTTTTATTTATTTCTAGGAGAGAGAGAGAGAGAGACAGCGTGAGCAGGGGAGGGTCAGAGAGAGAGGGAGTCACAGACTGAAACAGGCTCCAGGCTCTGAGCTGGCAGTCAGCACAGAGCCCGACGCGGGGCTCGAACCCACGAACCGCGAGATCATGACCCAAGCGAAAGTCGGACGCTTAACCGACTAAGCCACCCAGGCGCCCCAAGATGAGGGTCATTCTTTTGTAAACGCACTGCCCATCCACACAGGTGCGCGCGCGCGCGCGCACACACACACACACACACACACACACACACACACACACCCTGGTAAATCCTGTGGAAAGGAAAGAAATTTCTGCCTTCAGTTTAAAAATCACCTGCTCCAGCTCCAGCCCTTTCGTTTAAACAGACAGCCTCAGGTACTTATGTGCCTTTCTAGGAAGACCCTGAAGGACTATGGAGAGCACAGCAATACTTCTTGTAAAATGCCCCCTTTCATCTCCCACCAGCTCCTCCCCACTGTAACGGCTTCCCGGGCTCTCTGGCGTGTTCATCTCCCTGGAAATGTCCCCTTCACTCAGGGCAGGTAGACCCCTTGGAAGCAACACCTTTGAACTGCAGTCCCCCAGTATTGGAGATAGGTTTGAAATAAAATATATAAATCACACATCCGTCACCTGCCTGCATGTAAGCCTTCATTAAATCCCACAAGCAGAGTGTCTCATGCACCTGATTACCTGAGAGAAGTGATGGTTTGACCCTCCCTGGAAGTGACCCTCCCCCCTCCCTCCTTCAAGGAAATAGAAGCTTAAAGAGTAAGGTGCTTACTCCAGGGAAAACATATCATAATTTCAAAGTTTGCTGTAATCCTTTAAGTACATTGTACACACAGGTGGGGCCTCCCGTAGTATGTTTGCATCATGAGATTTAACTCTGTGCACAAACGCATAGCCATTCTCGCCTCCCCTGGAAGGCCATCAGCTCTCCAATTACAAAGGCTCTCACAGAAAATGAACAGATGTGGGTTTTTTTTTTTTACCATTAAAAGTAACTAATCCAGGAAATTAAACAAAATCTCTCATCTCTAGAGAGAGTTCTCTGCCTCCTCTTGTCGCTCTTCCAACTTTCCCTCAATATCTCTGCTAATCTCACACCCGTCCACTTCCAGCAGCTCTCCTGAGCATGCTACATGCTTCTGGTATCTGGAATTCCTTTGCAATCTATCTCTCAAGTTACCTCAGGTGCAAATTGCTAGTGTCACCGGCTTTGTCGCCGGTGGCCCCGTTTGTGCCCCCCAGGCCTCGTTAGGAAGGCCGAGCTGCCAGAAGGGGAAGTGAACATCAGAGGTCTACACCTGACCAAAACATGTTCCTAACAAAGCAAGCCGTCTTTCTAGGGTGCTGTTTGTGCCACACATCTTAAAGCTGACCTCAGAGGGACCAGCATGGGAAAGTCACTTAGCTCAGGTGCCCTGCGACGGAGAGCTGCATGCAGGTTTATTGAGAGTGCACTCAGGAAGTTCACCCCACAGGAAGTGAGGACGGCACATTGAGGAAGCTGACCTATAATGCAGGTGCAACTGAGGCCTCACCCGATACTTTAGGAGGCTCCAAAGCTGATGTGTCCCTGGTTGAGGAAAGGCAATTGGCACTTGTATCCCGGCATCAGCCACTTTCTGAAAGTGCAATAACCTTGGGGAATGCAGTTTCTTTCTGGACAAGGTGCTGGCCACTGAGAGACACAGTGTGAGTCCAGCAACCATGAGGGTGCATTTCCCCAGTATCGGGGGCTCAGTGGAACGCTACGGAATTCACTACGAGACATGGGATCCTTTCCTTGGTGGCTCTCAGGGCCATGGTCACTACCATTTTTTGCAATGAGAAAATCCAAGTCAAAAGGGTCAGACAAGGTTTAGAAGCACCGAGCTCTGCACTGAGACATCCAGACTCTGCTTCTCCCACAGCCATCACGATTGTGTCACCGGGGCTTGTTTTTCAAGGTCAAGAGTTATTTACTGCCCAAGAAAAGGGGCAGGACCAATAGTCCCAAGATATGAAGAGCTCCTAGTTTAGTCATAGATTTGGCCTTTATGCAAACTTTCCCAGACAGACTACCCTGTCAAAAGTCTGCAAAGGAAGGCAGAAGAATCTCTCGGCTTCCATACCATGCCCTCCTCTCACCTCTGCAAAGGCCACCTCCACTTATTCCCTGAGCTTGCTTTGGGCCAAAATGGGGCTCAGGAAAAGTCTAGGATAGGTCCCCGTGTGGCCTTTTCCACCTGGGCAGTCACCATTGGGGAGATAACGGGGTACAGAGGAGGAGTGACGCAGAGGAAAGTCCCACCTTCTCCTCGGAATGACTGTATGATACTTGTAGAAGTTTTTTTAAAAGCCTAGAAATCCCTGGTGGTGCATGGGGAGTGAACGTCAATTTTGCTCTTGTGAAGGTAGGAGTCCAGCAGCACTGAGTCTCAAGTACCGGCGTCCTCATGGTCTTGGTTGTAGTTGGTCCTTGGGCTCGAGGTTGCCAGCATTGGCTGCGTGTTAGAATGCCCTGGGAATACTCACAAAAACATCAGCGGCCCAGCCCCACACCAGTTGCTCTATAATCTCTGAAAGCAGGGCTTGGACATCAATGTTTGGGAACACTAATGTCCAAGGTTATAAACCACTTGCTTAACTTCTTTTTTGGTTGGTTTGCCTCCTCAGCCTCACAGGTGCCGGGACCAGCTTGGGGAGGGGGGGGGGGCTGCCTGTAGGAGCCAGCCAGGAAGGGAAGAGGGGCTTGGGGTTTTGTTTTGCTTTGTTTTGTTTTGTTTCCTTGATCTCTCTTTTTACAGGGAACAGATGGTTAGCTTTTTCTTACTTTCTTCCGAAACCTCCTCCTCCTGGAATTTCTGACATCATCAAAAGGCCCTCCATTATCCGGGAAAACCCAGCTCATTCCAGTTAATCCCTCACTCAAAGCTGCAGGGACCCAAAATGCCGGGGATTTGGCCAACCTGGTAATCCAGAAGCACTTATTACCCATCTCCAACCCAGGTCCATCCAGACTGACAACACACTCCGACTGCCCACAGAAGACAGGAAAGAAAATTCTATCCTCACCTCTTGCCAAGAAGATTTCACCTGCCCTGGAAGCACAGAGCCTTATTTGTGTACTGCTGGGAACAGGGGTGTCCTTTATTTATGTTTTTAGGGGTGTCCTTTAAATCTGTCAATTAGTGTCACACTTGCCTGACAATGCATTTATCAGGATTAAGTCATGTCTTAACACTGACATAACATTTACACTTCCTTCTGCCAAATTGGTAATTTTAAGCTTTTGGCTTTTTTAAGTGTGTGCGCAAAGATGCCTAAGGCAGAGGATGGTTCAAGGGTGAGAGAGAGAACGTGCCTGGTGACAACGCAGTTTCTGACCAAAATTTGCATATGGTAAATGCAGAGCTGGCATCAGAACTCACGCTCAAAGCCAGAAAAGCTTAAACTTCACCTAAACAACATCTGAAAATGGGGGTTTGGACATGAGTTCACTCTGTAGAGTTCTTTTATGGAGAAGAATGCAGGGAATATTCGCAACATGAACTTGGGGGGTGGGGAGGAGATGTCATTCTCTCATGGAAAAGTTTGGAATCTCTCCCTCACTCCTTGCTGAGAGCTTGTTTATACTTAGATCCTTGATGATTTTTTTTTTCCCCTTCAAGGAAGATCTGACTCATCAAAGGCTCATACATGCAGGTCCTATACCTTGGGAAGTGAGGTGTGGAGTGGGTACTGAGGACTGCCACAGGCAAAGGGGAGGGGCTTATTTGGCTGTAGCAGAACTCTGGTTGGAAGGACCACATCTTGCTGCCACAAAGCCCAGCATAATGCCTCGGCAGCAGGAGAGACGTTTGAATGAAATTAAAGGAGCAAGACACTCACAGAGGCTGCAGACTTTTCCTCTGTTGGCCCCCTTTGTGAAATGTGCACATTGACGGGGTTAAATTGATTGATGGAGGCTTAGGACGAAGGTCCCAGTGTCCTCAATGTGACTCACACAAGTGATGTCTCTGGGTTTAAATTTTCCCTACCTTATTAATAGGTAGGTGAGACCTATGGTCAATGTTTAAATTGTGTCAAGAAATTCCACTCGAAGGAACTCTTCGGGTAGAGAAGGGTAAATAGGAGGGGGTGAGGGGTAATGGTGTGGGTGTGGAAAGACACCTGAGAGATGCCAGGGGTGTGATGTCAAAGTACAGCAGCCTCTTGTTTCCAGAATCCTGACTCCAGAAATGCCTTTTAGACCTTGACTTAAATTGTGTGCCCCATTACTGAGCTGTTGCCTTTTTTCCTTCTGAGTCAGTCCAACTGCACGTGAAGAGCAAAGGCGAAGGGGGAATGACAGCAACAAGTAGGAAGCGGCAGGGAGGCACAGAATGGGTAGTTTTCCATGGTCCGTGGAAGCCTCTTCCTGCACGTGTGAGCTCGCCACCCCTCTTGGTGGCTCCTGATTGACTCCAGAGTGGGGAGATGGCTTCATGTCCTAGTGGTGAGGTTTTATTGCAGAGACAGACTGGGAGCATGTCAACTTTGGCATCGGGCAGGAACAAACCTGGACCCAGATCTAAGGAAAGGTTCTCATTACAACCCAAATAGGTCTTATAAAAGCTTGTGTAGGCACACCCCTCCGAGAAACAGGATGGGCTCCCACACAGAGACGTAGCTTGGTAGAGAATGAGGCACGCGCTACTAAAGAAGCCATGGGAAAGGACTTAAGGAGCTGCTGACTGTAAGCTCCTAAACACCAGAACTAATTTGCTTTGGGGCAGCAACCAAAAATATATTGTGTCCCAAAGCAATGGAGCTAAGCATCCCCCCTACCCTCCCCTGCACTGAGCTGAGAGAAGTCTGACACCAATCAAATATACACGTCTGCTGAGGGGATGAATGAATGAGTCCAGACCTCACCAGGAGCACTGCACTGGGTTCTGAGCCCCATACGTTGAAGAAGACTATAGCAAGTTCAGAAAAGCATAATTCAGATGATGCTTTGGGGTTTGAAACATCGCATGAAGAAGGGTTGAGGAAACTAAGAATGTTTAACCTGGAAGAGGAAAGTCAGGGCCAGGGTGATCCGAGAAGAAGAGAGAAGGAGCAGACTTCTGTGTTATCCTAGGTGGAATCATCAAAGTGACACAGAGCTCAGATCAGCAGTTTTTGAAACACCACTGGGCTGACATGGGCTGTCTGTCACTGGGGAGGTGACAGCTTCTTGGCAACAAGGTCATGAGGAGGATGGACATGCATGGTGCAACTTCAAGATCCATGCCAGCCCTCTGGTTCTATAATTCTAGGAAGAAGTGTTGGTTCTAGATTGTCTACCACCTACTAACTGTGAGGAGAGGGGCAGGTCTCCCAGCTCTTCTGAGTTACAGCTATTGAATGGAGAAATGAGCCCTCATGGTGGTAAACTCAATCAAGTCAGCTCTGCAGGTCCCATCTCTGATTCATAAGGCAACAAACAATGGTGAGACTTCAGGGCCGATGAAGATCAATTGACTGATGACAGGTTGGAGATCAATGGATTGATACTTATAATTGATATCTGAAATTCCACCCTTCAGGATTCATTCTTGAAGCTTAAGAACCCATCTCCAGCTAAAATATGAATCTTCCTGAGAAAAACCAATGAACTAAACTTGAAGAACCCTTTATCCCCGCATCTAAAGATGTTTATTAATGTCAAGAGAGACAACTTGTGATACTGAAAAGGGGCTACTATAAAACAGAGGGGAAAGCACGAGAAAGAATGTTGGAAGCCTGAAGAGAAAAAAAATAAATTTCTATTTCTAAATTTCATCTAAGTTTAGCCCTGCCCACACTGATTTCTTTATTGCTCTGCTCTACATCCAAGGCTCAAAACATCGCATTCTTTTCATGGAAGCCTTCTGACTTTAGACCTCAGAACCTATATATTGGTGCCTGGGAAATGGACGTCCAGAAAGAGGTAACATTGTTCTAAAAGCAAAAGGACGGAGGGATGATGAGTTCTCTCTCTTGTGCCATTCACGTTTCCTTCCCTCCAGCTCAGAAATCAGTAATCCAGTGAAAATGGGGGGAGGGGGGACAAAAACACCTCCATATTTATTTCTATTTTAATTTTTAATAAAAAATGTCATAACTCTAAATGCAACATAGTTTAATAAACCTAACATGGATTTTAGCTTTAGGACTGACCTGTAATACTGCTTGTATCCTTATATTAGCCATATTATGCAAGTCAGGCTTGTCATCTTTAAGTGGACCAATAATGCCTTATATACAGGGTTGCTCTGGGATTAAGTGAGGTAAATTCAGCATGTATTAGGTCATCAAGAATTGTCATCTGACTTTCTTCTTTTTGGGAGTACATCAAAACATGGCTCAAATGTATGCATAAAATTTGCACACTATAATCAAATATATCAATGATTACTTAATTTATTTCAAATATACTTTTCCAAGGAGCTGCATAGAAAGTAGTACTTGCAGGGTGCCTGGGTGGCTCAGTTGGTTAAGAGTTTGACTTCAGCTCAGGCCATGATCTCACAGTTCATGAGTTTGAGCCCCGCATCAGTCTCTGTGCTGACAGCTCAGAGCGTGGAGCCTGCTCCTGATTCTGAGTCTCCCTCTCACTCTGTCCCTCTCTGCTCACACTCTTTCTGTCTCATTGTCTTTCTCTCAAAAATAAATAAGTATTTAAAAAAATTTTTAAAGAGAAAGTAGTACTTGTATTTGCATATTTGTGGCCTTTGATATGCCAGTGAGTTACTACTCCATATTATATAAGCACCTTATTATTGGGTACTGGAGTGTAGGTAGGTAGGTAGATAGATAGATTGACAGATAGACAGATATGCAGACAGATTTCAAATCAGGGAAAGTGCACACTGAAGTTACCACAAAAGGAACTGAAGATGATTCTCCAAGATATAGTAATTTCTCCTACACTGACCTATTATAGTTCCATGGGATTCCATTCCATATGGAGTCTTTCCCACAGGGGAGAAACTATGTTCTCTGAGTTTATATCATCAGAGGTGGAGGACTAGTGAGCAGGGCTGCTCACTTCCATGCCCAAAACTGGATTGCACAAATACAAAGAAAATAAATCAACAAAAATAGCTAAGAGGCATTTCTAAACATGTCCAGCTGCAAAAATTTATGGCTATTAGCTCTTGGAAAAGGTCATTTCAGATAAGACAACTATTTATACAAACACAGAAAGAAAGAAAGAAAGAAAGAAAGAAAGAAAGAAAGAAACTTCTATTGATTGGTTTTCAGTTGACTATCCCCAGTCTTGAGAGAAGCACTGAGTGGGAAAAAGNCACCTTATTATTGGGTACTGGAGTGTAGGTAGGTAGGTAGATAGATAGATTGACAGATAGACAGATATGCAGACAGATTTCAAATCAGGGAAAGTGCACACTGAAGTTACCACAAAAGGAACTGAAGATGATTCTCCAAGATATAGTAATTTCTCCTACACTGACCTATTATAGTTCCATGGGATTCCATTCCATATGGAGTCTTTCCCACAGGGGAGAAACTATGTTCTCTGAGTTTATATCATCAGAGGTGGAGGACTAGTGAGCAGGGCTGCTCACTTCCATGCCCAAAACTGGATTGCACAAATACAAAGAAAATAAATCAACAAAAATAGCTAAGAGGCATTTCTAAACATGTCCAGCTGCAAAAATTTATGGCTATTAGCTCTTGGAAAAGGTCATTTCAGATAAGACAACTATTTATACAAACACAGAAAGAAAGAAAGAAAGAAAGAAAGAAAGAAAGAAAGAAAGAAAGAAAGAAACTTCTATTGATTGGTTTTCAGTTGACTATCCCCAGTCTTGAGAGAAGCACTGAGTGGGAAAAAGCCTACTTAACCACCTTGCTTTTTGCCAGTGCCTCATTCACTAAAGCCTCCCAAAATTTGGACAAGAGAGAGAGCCTCCAAGCTAGCCGAAGTTCAGTGTTTTATGACCATGAAGATGTGGTCGCCTCCCTCCACTTCTTTTCATTTCTTTTGAAAAAGAGAGAAAAGAGATAGGCAAGTTCTCTTGCATGACCAACGTAGATCTCTGAGTACTGAAAGGGAGTCAGCCCATGGTAAGAATTACACTAGCAAGGAAAATAAGACTTCCTACTTGAATCAATCCAATGAATGAATCTACTGCTCAAAGTTTGTATGTCCTTAGGAAAGTTATTCACTTCCCTGTACCTTGACATCCTCATCTATGCAGTAGTTTCAAGGACAGTCTATATTTAATGATTTCTCTTCCATTTTTGAAGCTGTCACACCCTACCCATCCCTGTAAATTTGAATACATTCAATTGCCAAAATGAAGTTTTCATATAAGATGTCATCCAAACATATTCCCAGCAATATGTCACAATGTCCAGCCCATTGTAGGTTGTGTTAAATTTATATATATATATATATTTAATTTTATATAGATATATATTTAAATGTATATATATATTTGTTTGTTCACATGACTGTTGATAGAATTAAAGAAAATAATGCTGCTAGGGTAATTTGAGAACTCTAAAGGAATCCTTCCTGTAATATGTGTCATGCAGATACTAGCTGAGCTGGGATCTTCCAGTTTCTCGAGAGTCAGATAAGCTGAGCTCAAACTCCCATTCATGCCCTGTCAAAATTCAAACCTTCAGCAAGGTGGTTGCTAATTCCCAGTGGGCTCATTTCATTCTCAGTTTCCACAGGTGCCGTGTCTGTTCTTCACTACAAAAGTGAAACTCAAGTTCTTTCTTGAATTCCTAAAACAAAACACAACTTTCACACAAAGCATTTGTAACTGTGCTAGGCTCCACTGGAAATAGTTGAGGTGGCAAGGGACCGAAAGTGAATGTTATTCCACAGCAACATGAAGATTTTCCAGTTAAACATCAGAAGTCCATGATCTTAAATGGTGAAATTTCTACAGGTTGCTTTAGCAAATGTGGACCGAGACCTCATTCCATCTGTGAATTCCTCCTGTCTTTCTCTTTCCTCTCTCTGATGCTCCCTCTCAGAAACAGAAGGAATCTTCTCCTTGCTTCAACCAGGGCATATAGCCACAATCTATGTTGCCTTGTTGCATGCCTTCATGTATTTTTCCAAACTATGACATATCTTTCCCTAAGAATAATTCTGGTGTCTAAGAATGATAACTATCCATTTGCATTACATATAATATTCACAATGTTGGAAACGTTTCAGATAGAAAAGTTAAGGCCGCTTAAACTTTTCAGAGTGCCTGGGTGGCTCAGTCAGTTAAGTCTCTGACTTTGGCTCAGGTCATGATCTCACAATTCATGGGTTTGAGCCTCGCTTTGGGCTCTGTGCTGACAGCTCAGAGCCTGGATCCTGCCTCAGATTCTGTGTCTCCCTTTCTCTCTACCCCTCCCCCACTTGTGTTCTGTCTCTCTCTCTCTCTCTCTCAAAAACAAATAAACATTTAAAAAAATTTTAAAAAGAAGAAGAATCTTTTCCAGCATCTTACATGGCTTTCACTGTTCCCAGTGGGAGACAGTGAACAATTAATTTAGAACCTCTGATTACATAAGGCTCTGAGCTAGGCCTTTTGAGTCAAAAAACTTTGAAACACAGTGTAAAGGCAGAAGACCCAGGATAGCCAACAAAATACTGACCAAGAACAAAGTGGACACACTGACACTATCTGACCTTAAGATTTACTGTAGGGGTGTCAGGATGGCCCAGTTGGTTGGCCGTCTGACTTCAGCTCAGGTCCTGATCTCATGGCTCATGAGGTCGAGCCCCACTTTGGGCTCTGTGTTGACAGCTTGGAGCCTGGAGCCTGCTTTGGATTCTATCTCCCTCTCTCTCTGCCCCTCCCCCCACTCATGCTCGGTCCCTCTGTCTCTCTCTGTCTCTCAAAAGTAAAGAGTAAAAACATTTTTAAAATTTTAAGAAGTGTGCTTTGTGCAAAATACTGTTAAGAAAATGAGAAGACAAGCTAAAGACTTGGAGAAAATATTTGTAGTCGTATATTTGATAAAGGGTTTGTATACAAAATACACAAAGTATCCTTAAAACTTAACAAAGAGGAAACAACTTAATTTAAAAATGAGCAAAATACTTAAACAGGCAACTCACCAAAGACATATAGGTGGCAAATAAACATATAAAAAGATGCTAAACATAATTTGTCCTTAAGGAATTGCAAATTTAAACCAGGTACCACTATATACCTATTAGAATTGCTAAAATCCAAAAAATTGGCAATACCGAATGCTGACAAGGATTCGGTGGGAACTTTCATTCACTGCTGGTGACGATGTCGAATGGTACAGTTATTTGGGAAACAGTATGATAGTTTCTTGTAAGCTAAACATTGTCTTACCATATGATCCAGCAGTTGTGCTCCTCAGCATTTACCCAATTGATTTGAAAATATATGTTCACACAAAAACCTGCATATTTTTAGCAGTTTGATTCATAATTGCCAAAAAGTGGAAGTAACCAATAGGTGAATAAGTAAAATATGGTATATTCATAAAATACAATGGAATATTATTTAATGATAAAAAGAATAAATAGATGGAGCATAATTTTTAGAGCAGTGAATGTTCTATATGATATAGTAATAGTGGATTATGACATGAGTTTATCAAAACCCACAGAACTGCACATTACTAAGAGAGATCCTTAATGGATGTAAGTTTAAAAAAATTTACTTAGGAGGTCAGGGGACCCCACGAAGAAATTCAGACTGTGATGAGAGATTCTAACTCTATTACGAGTGTATGAAACAACTCCCTAAAGGAGGGGGGTTAGGGAAGGTGTTGACCTAAGCAGCTTGGAAATGAATAGAGACTGATGTTAAAGACAGGGCGTGGACAAAGTTGTAAAGGACCAGAGTTTTTGTATGTTATTTAAGTTAAGCTGGTATAAATTCAAATTAGAATGTTATAACTTCAGGGTGTTAAATGTAATTCCCATGGTAAGCCACAAAGAAAATATTTATAGACTATACACAAAAGAAAATAAGGGAAGCATTATTTCACCACATGCACACAAAAATCAACTATACGCAAAAGAAGAGAGTAATGCAGGAAACCAGAGACAGAAAGCTACAAGGCATAAAGAAAGGAAATAGGAAAATGACAATAGTAAGTCCCTCTCAGTAATTATTTTAAATTAAGTAATTAAATTCTCCAACCAGAGATTGGCAGAATGGATTAAAAGACATAATCCAAGATTATGCCCTCAATAAGAAATTCACTTTATATCAGAAAACACAAAGAGATTAACAGTAAAAGGATGGTACAAGAAATTCCATGCAAATAGTAACCAAGAGAAAAGAAGGTAGCTATACTCTTATCAGACACAATAGACTGTAAATCCAAAAGGCAAACAAGAGTCAAAGGACATTAGATATTAATATAGGTTTCAATAGAGCAAGAAGAGAAGGTATAGCAATTATAAACATTTACGCACCTAATGACAGACCATCAAAATATATGAAATAAAAATGGACAGAATTGAAGGCAGATTTATACAGTTCTACAATAATAGTTGGAGACTTTGATACTCCCCACTCAAGAATGTATAGAACAACCAGACATAAGGTAAGTAAGGAAATAGAGGACTCAAATAATACAATAAACCAAATAGATTTAACAGACAAATACAGAGCTGTCCATCCAACAACAGAATACACATTCTTCTCAAATGCTCATGAGGTATTCTCTAGAATAGGCCATTCATAGACCACAAATTAAGTCTCAGCAGATTTTAAGAGATAGATATTACATAACGTATATTCTCTAACCACAACTGAAAGAAGTTGTGAGGGGCAGATAAAGAGGGAGAGAGAGAATACCAAGCAAGCTCTGTGCTGTTCGCATGGGGCTCAATCCCACAAACTGTGAGATCATGACCTGAGCTGAAACCAGAGTCAGACACTTAATCAACTGAGCCACCCAGGTGCCCAAGAGTTATATTTCTATGTACTGACAACAAATAATGTGAAAGAGGAATTAATAAAATTATTCCATTTACCATAGCATCAAAAAGAATACAATACTTTAGAATTAATTTAATCAAGGAAGTAAAATATGCTATCCAGTAAGGCTATCAATAAAAATTACAACATGTTGCAAGAAATTAAAGAAGACATAAATAAATGGAAGGACATCCTATGTTATGGATTGGAATACTTAATATTGTTAAAATGTATCTAATACTGCCCAAAGTTATATACAGATTCAATGCAATCCTAATCAAAATCCAAACAAAAATTTCTTTTAAAAAAATTAATCCTAAAATTGCTATGGAATTTCAAGGAACCCATAGGCTAAGCAATCTCAAAGAACAAAGTTTGAGGACACACACTTCCTGACTTAAAAACTTACCACAAAATTATAGCAGTCAAAGCAGTGTAGTACTGCCATAAAAACAGACACACAGAACAATGGAATACAAAAGGTATCAGAAATGAACACTTGCATGTAAGGTGAAATTGTTTTTTACAAAGGTACCAAGACTATTCAATGGAGAAAGGGCAGTCTTTTCAACAAATGGTGCTAAGAGAACTAAATATCCACATGCAAAATAATGAAGCTGGCCCTTACCGAATGCCAAAACACGAAAATCAGCTCAAAATGGATCAAAGACTTAAATAGAAGAGCTAAACCCATGAAACTCTAGGAAGAAAACAGAAGGCAAAGTCTTCATGACACTTGAGTTTGAAATGATTTCTTGTATATTAACACATAAGATTGAGCAACAAAAGAAAAAACAGACAAATTAGACTTTGTGAAAATTGGGGCATCAAAGGATACTACCAACAGAGTAAAAAGGCAATTCACAGAATGGAAGAAAATATTTGTAAATGACATAACTGATAAGGAATTAATATCTAGAATCTATAATTTTAAAAAATTCCTCAAACTCAACAACAAAAAAATCAAACAACCCATTTAAAAATGGACAAAAGACTTAAACAAACATCTGTCCAAATAATATACAAAATGGCCGAAAAACACATGAAAAGATGTCCAACATCACTACTTATTATGGAAATATAAATCAAAACCACAATGAGTACCTCCCATTAGAATGGCAACTATTAAAAAACAAACAGAAAATAACAAGTGTTGGTGAGGATGTGGAAAAACTTGGAATCCTTGTGCAATGTTGATGGGGATGTAGAGTATACAGCCTTTGTGGAAAATAGTAGATTTCCTCAAAAAATAAAGGTAGAATTACCATATGATCCAGTAATTCTATGCATATATATCAAAAAGAATTAAAAGCAGGGTCTTGAATAGACATTTGTATACCCATCTTCATAACAGATTTATTCATAATAGCTAAAATGTGAAAGCTACCCAAATGTCTGACAACAGACAAAGGCATAAGCAAAATGTAGTATATACATACAATGGAATATTATTCTGCCTTAAAAAGGAAGAAAGTTCTGACACAGGCTATGGCATGGATGAACTTTGAGATTTAAGTGAAATAAGCCAAAAAGATAAATGCTGTATGAGTCCATTTACATGAGGTAACAGAATGCTTAAAATCATAGAAAGAGTAGCAAGGTGGTTTCCAGGAGCTGGGGGTGGGGGTGGGGTGGGAATGGGGAGTTCTTGTTTAAGGGTATAGAGTTTCAGTTTTATAGGGTGAAAAGAGCTATTGAGATGAATGGTAGTGATCATTCCACAACAGAATGAATATACTTAATCCCATGAAGAGTACACTTCAAAATTCTTAAGGTGGCAAATTTATTATGTGTTTTACCACAATAAAAAAAACAGTTGAAAAAATACTAAAGGTAATGAACTACACATAGATACTATATTCTTTTTTAAAAATTTTTAATGCTTATTTTTGAGAGATGGAGACAGAGCATGAGTGGGGGAGGGGCAGAGAGAGATGGAGACACAGAATCTGAAGCAGGCTCCAGGCTCTGAGCTGTCAGCACAGCTCAAACTCCCAGATGGCGAGATCATGACCATCTGAGCCGAAGTCCGATGCTTAGCCAACTGAGCCACCCAGACGCCGCGATACTGTATTGTTATTGATAATGTTGTTTCCATGGGGGTACACTTTAAAAGTTCTGATGCTGCTGTACATGTGTACATGTACATGTGTGCTGAAACTGAACAATTAAGTAAATGAATGGCAGGTGGCAGGAGCCAGGAAGGAGTTAAGAATTGCCCACTGACAGATAAGCTCAGGGAGGAGGCTGAGATGTTTCACGTGCAACCCCATGAGAGTTGGAAACATCAGTAAGACCCATGCTTAGCTTACTGTGCATATGCAAGTTTATATATGGAAATATTTCTAGATATGTATAAGCAAGGGTTAGTATATACACAATTTTTTTTTTTTTTTGCTGTGTCAGCTTAGAGGGCTTGAAAAAGTGACACTGCAGTAGCAATGTGCACACCTAGCACTCAGAACATGGTTTCTAATGCCATTCTCCACTAAAAGAGACGTGGGCCCCTTAGAGAAATGACTAATTCTAGGACTGGAACAGGAAGTACCCAAGATGACCTCGGAGCCTCCCGTAGGGACCAGAAAGTAAGGAAGAACTAAGATAAAAACAAAAGCAAACAAATAAAAAAACCCACAATGATGGGAGTATATCAAGAGGACACAGGATCCAATAGAAAGAGCTCTCGATGGCCAAAGCTGGACCAATTTAAGCAATAAAATAAATAAAATTAGTAGTGTATTAGTAACCCAAAGTTTGAAATAAGTAGTTCAGGAGAAATAGGAGTTCAGATGGATAACAATAAATGATTTAATAAATAAATAAATTGAGGTGGTAGGGGCGCCTGGGTGGCTCAGTGGGTTAAGCTTCTGACTCTGGCTCAGGTCATGATCTCATGGTTGGTGAGGTCCAGCTCTGCCTTGGGCTCTCTGCTCTCAGCACAGAGCCTGCTTCAGATCTGCTGCCCCCTTCTCTCTCTGCCCCTCCCTTGCTCTCTCTAAAATATAAATGATAAAAATAAAATAAAAATAATAAATTGGGAGAAGGGGCAAATCTCCTATGTAGAAGAATTCCACGTAGATGCTTTGCCCTCAAGCAGGGGTAACATAACTCCCTACTCCTTGTGTATGAGCTGTGAATAATGACATCTTTCCAAAAAGTGGAGTTTGCGAAGAGGAAACAGGGTTATTCTGCACTGGAGAAATGTAACAAACACTACTTCATGCACACTATCTAGGTCAACATCAACAGTCATAAGTTGTGTTGATAGGGGTGCCTGGGTGGCTCAATTGGTCAAGCATCTGACTTCAGCTCAGGTCACGATCTCACGGTTCGTGGGTTCGAGCCCCGCATCAGGCTCTGTGCTGACAGCTAGCTCAGAGCCTGGAGCCTGTTTCAGATTCTGTGTCTCCCTCTCTCTCTGACCCTCCCCTGCTCATGCTGTCTCTCTCTCAGAAATAAATAAAAACATTTAAAAAAATGAGTTGTGTTGATAGTATGTACCCTGGATATGATATGAAAAAAATGGCATTTTACTGCCTTATTTCAATCTTATGAGAAAAACATTAGACAAATTTCAATAGAAGGGCCTCCTGCAATATATCTGATCAGAAACCCTCAAAACTGTCAAGATCTTATGGGAAAAAAGTCTGAGAAACTCACAGCCAACAGGAGTCTATGGCGACATGAGGACTCAATGTAATGTGGTATCCTGGGTGGATCTGGAACAGAAAAAAAGACATTAGGGAAACACTAAGGCAATCTGAAAGGATGTACAGACTTCTGGTAATGATGTGTCAGTGTTGGTTCACTAACTGTAACAAATGTACTACCGTAATGTAAGACATTGATAATAAGGGAAACTGGAAGTGAGGTATATAGGAACTCTATTATCTTCTCAATTTTCCTGAAGTAGAAAACTGTTTCAAAAGCTAAAGTCTACAAGCACGTGGGTGGCTCAGTCAGTTGAATGGCTGACTTCAGCTCAGGTTACCATCTCACCGTCTGGGAGTTCCAGCCCCGCATCAGGCTCTGTGCTGACAGCTCAGAGCCTGGAGCCTGCTTCAGATTCTGTGTCTCCCTCACTCTCTGCCCCTCCCCCATTCATGCTCTGCCTCTCTCTGTCTCAAAAATAAACATTAAAGTTTTTTAATAAAAAAATTAAAGTCTATTTAAAAATATACAACATGAAACATGGCAAACATTTATGGAATGAATGAATGACAGAATATTTGATATCAAGGAAAGTACACTCTGGAAAGACATCACACATGAAATATCAGTAATATAAGGCTGTCTGGCCTGAGTTTCAAATAATTAGTAATAAAAAGTAACCTTTATTGAATTTTCATTCTGTATTTAGTAATATTTCACATTGGGGCACGTGGGTGGCTCAGTCAGTTAAGTGTCTGATTTCGGCTCAGGTCATGATCTCACAGTTTATGAGCTTGAGCCCCATGTCGGGCTCTGTGCTGACAGCTCAGAGCCTGGAGCCTGCTTTGAATTCTGTGTCTCCCTCTCTCTCTCTACTTCTCTCCTGCTCACGCTCTGTCTCTCTCTCAAAGACAAAATAAACATTAAAAATGTCTTTTTAACAATATTTCACATGTGTTGTCTCATTTCATGCTCACAGTAGCCTCCCCCGGAGGGCTATTATTATTACCATTATAATTATTTTTGTTTTACAGATAAGGAAGCTGAGGCTCAGAGGGTTTAAGTCATACAGATGGATAACAGATGGCAGAGTGGGGACATGAGCTTGCTCATTCTGATGACCAAGTTGAATACTTAATTACTTTGTGCACAAAGGAACAGTATAGAAGGTTAGAAAGCTGTTTTCCGACGGCCAGGCGGTTTTCACGGCAGCACAGGGATCTAAGTTGAAATAAGTGAGGAGGTAGAAGGAGATCATTTAAAGGAGAGAGATATGTGTGAGTAAAAGCTAGCAGGCTGATATGGCCAAGGCCTCCAGAATGCAGAGGCTAGCCTCATCCTTGGCCTCCCGTATAATGCACCTCTCCTCAACGCTGCTAGGTATCCTCAGATCTAGAGCTGGGGGGGTTTCTGCCACAACTAACTGTATCCAGCTGCTTCAGGAGAAAGGCTTACGTGTTTCCATCACACCAACACACCACCGTGGAAATACATGCATCATACCCGCAAAGCCACAAATACTTCCAAGAAATCAGGATTACACACACACACACACACACACACACACACACACACCCCCCGCACAACTGGAATTCCTAAAAGAGCGGCTGGCCCTGGCTGAGGCTTCCTGAGTAGGATGCCTGCTAAGCAGGGAGACTCTCACTCCCAGCCTGGTTGATGAGAGTCAGTCCGGCCCTCTGTAAGATCGTGTCCTCAATCCCCCGCCCTCCTAGAACTTGCCTCTTTCTCTTCTGTATGAGAACCACCAAGTTTGCCCCTCTGACCGCAGGCTGTGCCACTGGGATTCTGGCTCTTCTCAGAAGAAACAATTTGCTCTATGGGTCCCCGAGACTCCTGCCCTGCAATTTACGTAGGCGACTGTTTTTATCTCTTTGTGAGAGGAAGGCAAGGGAGCTTTATTAGTGAAAAGTCTTTGCTTAGCTCGTATTGTCCTGGAAAGTAGACGTTTCCACAAAGTCACATGGCCTTTCCCCCACAACTCACCCAAAGGAGTGCCCTTCTGCTATGCATCAATTATATGGGTCCCCAGTCTTGGGCCTAGCCAAAATTGGTAAAGTCAATCTGCAGTTCTTCCCTCTGACTCACATGTTGGAAAGATCATTGCTTTGGTGGCCCCATGGCCCTCACCTTCAGGGACCTTCTCAAGCAGCGGGTCAGGCCTCCTCTGAGTTCCAGAATGGCCACAATGCTCGCTGGGAGCTTTCTTCCGCAGGGAGGAGGGACAGCTCTGTGTGAATTCTTTCTTAGATTATAGGCTTCTTTCTACTCATTTCCCTGTAATCTTGATAGTCTTTGTACCCAGTGCAGTGTTTGCACGGGGAAGCCATTGGAAAGGGCCATTCAGAGATGAAGGTTCCATACCACGATTCGAGTTCCAGTTCGCTGCCAGGCCAGGCAGCTAGGGCTGAGAAAGGCAGAAAGATAAAGAAGAGGTCATCCCTGCCCTCCAACTGAGAAGTCCAACATTGACTGTAAATTGTGTTTTCCTTTGACAAGTAACATTGTAAAGGGATGCAACTGATGCTCTCTAAAGTCACATTTATCATTATCATTCTCTGATTCCCTGATAGATCTGACTTCATTCACTGACCAACCCTAGATTAAATACCTGCTATAAGTTGTATACGAGGTTGGGCATTTCATTTGCATTAATTCATCTATGCCATTTTACCAGATTGGAGCCAGGCGTGCAGCCTACGGCCACAAAACAGGAGAAAGCTAACGGGCCCACAAGGACAAGGACCCGCACTTTGCCTCTTTAAATGAATGCTTCCAACCAGCTGAGCTGGCAGAGGCAGACCCAGGATATCCGGGCACCACTTGGAATGTATGCACGATTCAAAGAATCTTTACGGGACCCTGAATGTTTGGAAAAGGAAATCAAGCAATCATCTCCAGTTTGGTCCCTACACCAAGACAACGCAGAGATAGAACCCAGGGGCCTTGGGCTTGTTACATTTGCCAAGCTCCACGCCTCCTACTGACCCAGAGACGGCCAACTCTCCCATCAGACTGAAGTAGCAGAGTGCAGACAATACAATCTCTCATCCCTGGCAAAGGACCCTGGCAGGGAGGTGCTTTGCTTTCAACCCACTTGTGCTCCCTTTTAATTACAGTGCCTGTCAAGAGCTCTCAGCTCCCACATGCCAGGGTCCTTATAATACGGGACTGTTCTCCAGCTAGCTGGACACCAACAGAGTAACAAACAAAACTGTTAACCTCAGCCCCTCAGGGGAGCGAGGCTTGCAGCTGACATGACCATCGCAGCAAGTGTCTACTGTCTTGCTATTTTCAAACCAGAGCCTGCTGCTGTGGGTCAAGAAGCAGGGCTCTCTGCTGCCCTCTTCTCCCCCCAAAAAAGTAATTTGCCAGGTCGGCAAAAGGCTGCCATAAAAGTTGCTGGCACTCCGGGAAAGAAGAGTGGTTTCCAGGTCTTCAAATCTGTCTTCCTCTGCTATTAGTACCCGAAAGGGGAAACCAAGTGAAATCTGATGGTGATACTGATCCACCTGGAAGATTTTAGCTCATGGATTTCCGTGGCTCCTCAGAGAAGCACCTAAAGTCTAAATTGGATGGGAGCATATGGATCTTTATTTGAGAGTCTTTTGAATAGAAGGGAAAAGAGAAAAGTGGAGAAACAAATGTCCTGGAGGTTTATAGTCCTCTTTGCCGAAATACAAATATTCCAAGAACTCTCATTTTTCCTTCAGAGCAAATGTCAACACTTGAAGCCCTCAGATCTACAAGAACAAATGAAGCCCAAAGCCTCTGGCTCTGGGAGGCTTCTTGGGAAGGTCAGTACAGAAATAAATAATCTCTAAAGCAAATAGCTACAAAGCTAGTCTTCAAAACCACTCTCTGTTAGTGTCGGATTGTTATTTAAAATCCTCCTTCAAGACTTGAAACGGCAGCCAAAGTAATGTTGCCAGTATGAGTGTTTTGTAGAGATGGTCTCTTTGTACTGATACGGCCACATACTGGGAACGGAGGCTGCAGAGTATGAATTTCAGAGAAGAGCTCTGCCCTGGAACGGAGGTGGAGGGCTCAGTTCTGCTCCAGACCATTCTTCTCTTCAACTCTTCAGCTAACACCTGCTCACCCGTCTCAGCCCGGGTTCAACTCCAGCCTGGGCATCTACTAAGCTTTTCATGTACACCATGGGAAACAAAATCCCTATGCTCTGCTTTCCTGAACATTTAAGGAACTAATATAAATACTGAGTGCCTACCCCATTCAGGCATTAATTCCAAATCACTCCAAGGTAGCCTGCTATGAATATTTGGAATGTATAAGGTAATTTTATATCCTTTAATTGTCTTCATATAAATTAGTTCAGAGCCCGCCCCCTCCCCCCCCAGCATCTGTAAAGAAGCTAGGACAGATATAACTAACATCATCAACATAACATGTTGTAACTATCATCATCATTACTATTGCTATTTAACAGAGGGGGAAACTGAGGCTCAGTGGAGCTGGACCTTGGCTAGGATTACACAGTAAGTCAAGTTTAAGGCCAAGACGGAAGCTGAGTCCTGGCTCAGTCTAGCAAGTAAGGAAATACAGAAAACCAAGCCTGTGTCTTTGTGAAAAACAGCACTGAAAGTTTATAACAGAGTGGCCTTGTCCAGAAGGTCTGCTTTAATTCCCAAGAGTGTGTTCCAAGCTGATGACCACCTGTTGGGATACCGTGGAGGAGGTTTCTGCATCAGACAGAAGACGGGATAACTTGAACATTTAAGCGTCTTCCAACTCTAGGATTCTGTAACATTATGTAAACTGACATTTTCACAAAGTAAAACAATGAGCACTCTACATTATCATGCAGACAGCTGGCTGTTAGGTCAGTGGTTCTGAACTTGTAGTTACAGACACTTGGGGTTTGCATCATGATTTCAAACTGAGAATCCCATTGTGAACCAAATAGTCTGCACACTGAAGAGATAATGTTTCTTGAACATGTAGATGTCCTTGTAATTGCTAACAGAAATTTACTAAAAATTTCAGAGTGAAAAACAAAAGTCACATGATCATCTTAAGTAAGAGATACATAGGAAAGGCATTTGACAAAATTCAACACCTTTTTTTACGACAAAAACACTGAACAACAAGAAGTAGAAGGGAACTTCCTCAACCTAATAAAGGGTATGTACAGAAAACACATGGCTAAGGCCATGCTTAATGGTGAAAGACTGAATGCTTTTCCCCTAAGATTGGGAATAAGACAAGGGTTTGGTTCTCACCGCTTCTATTCAACATTGCACCGTGGGGTCCATCCAGGGCAATCCGATAAGAAAAAGAAATAAAAGTCATCCAGACTGGAAAAGAAGTACAACTATCTATATTTGCAGATGCTCTTATCTTATACATTAAAAACTCTAAAGAATCTGCTAAAAACTATTAGAGCTCATAAACAAGTTTAACAAAGCTGCAAGATACAAGATCAGTGAACAAATCAACTGTATTTCTAGATCTTTGAAATGAATAATCAGAAAATAAAAATCTAAAAACAATTCCATTTATATACCATCAAAAAGAACAAAATGCTTAGAAATCAATTTAACAAAACAAGTGTAAAACTATAAAACATTGTTGAAAGAGAATAAAGAAGTTCTAAATAAATGGAAAAATATCCCCCTGTTCATACATCAGAAGACTATAAACATTGTTAAGATGGCTGTCCTTGCCAAGTTAATTTGCAGATTTAATGCAATCCTTACCAGAACCCTGATTGACTTCTCTGTTGAAGTTGACAGGCTGGTTCTAAAATTCATACGGAATTGCAAGAGATCTTCCATAGCCTAAACATTCTTGAAAAAAAGAACAAAGTAGAAAAAGACTCACACTTCTCAATTTAAAAACTCACCACAAAGCAACAGTAACTAAAACAGCACAGTACGGACATAAAAATAGACATATAGATTAACGGAACAAAACTGAGAGTACAGAAATAAGCCCGTGCCTCTCTGTTCAACTGATTTTTGACAAGGGCGCCAAGGCCATGCAATGGGAAAAGAATAGTCTTTTCAACAATTGGTGCTGGGACAACTGAATAGCCACATGCAGAAGAATAAAATCAGATCCTTACCTAACACCATAAACAAAACTGAACTCAAATTGGAGAAAAATCCTAAATGTAAGAACTAAAGCTATAAAACTCTAAGAAGAAAATACAAGGGTACATCTTCATGACCTTGAACTTGGCAGGGGATTCTTAGACAGAACACCAAAAGCATGAGAAGCAAAGAAATAAGAAATACATTGGACCTCATCACAAATAAAAGCTTTTGTTCTTCAAAGGACACCATCAAGAAAGTGAAAAGACAACACACAACATGGGAGAAAATATTTGCAAATCATATATAAGCGATTTTTATCTATACTACTAAAAAGCCTTTTCAACTCATTAATTAAAAAAAAAAATTTCTTTTTTAAATAGACCAAGAATCTAAATAGACATTTCTCCAAGACAGATACACAAATGGCAATAAGCATTTGAAGAAATGGGCCAGACATCTTTAGTCCTCAGGAAAATACAAATCAGAGCCACAATGTGATACCTCTTCACATCCACTAGAATGGCCAAAATTAAAAGGTCAGACAAAACCATGGAGGAATCAGAACATTGCTGGTGAAAAATAACATGTGCTGACACTTTCGAAAGCAGTGAAACACAGAGTTGCCACATGACCCAACAATTCTACTCCTAGGCATGTACCAAGAGAAATACAAATACATGTCCACAGAAAAGTGTGCACATGAATATTTAGAGCAGCAGTGTAAATAATAGCCAAAATATGGAAACAATCCAAATATTCATCAGTTGATGCATGGATAAACAAAATGTGGTATATCCATCAATATAATTCCATTGTAAAAGTGGGAGGAAGTTCCCACAACATAGGTGAACCTTATAAAAACATTTGCTAATTGAAAGAAAACAGTCTATTGGTTTCTATTATAAAAGATATATTGGTTTCCACTATGTATAAAGGACCTATTATATTATTCTATCCATGTGAAATGATGAGAATCGGGCAATCTATAGAGATAGAAAGTAGATTCGTGGTTGCATAGGCCTGGGGAAAGAGAATAAAGAGAAGGGAGGGTGATTTGAGATGATGAAAATGTCCTAAAGTTGACTATGGCAATAGCTGCACATATCTGTGAATATAGTAAAAACCACTGAATTGTATACGTTAAATTGGTGGATTGTATAGTAGGTAAATTATATCTTAATAAAGCTGTTTAAAAAAATAAGAGTGGTCTTTGTATTATGAGTTTTCTGAATTGATAGATTCTAAGGATCTGTGAGAATTTTTACTGTTAGAAGAATTTTTTCATTTAAGTCATAAAATATATAAGGATCTGTGAGATTTTTAATATTAGAAGGATTTTTATCATGGAAGTCATAAAACAAAAAATGATGAATTGGATTTTGTCAAATTCAAAATATCTGCACATCAAAAAACCCTACTAAGAAAACAAAATGGCAGGGCCACCTGGGCGGTTCAGTTGGTTAACGTCCGATCTCAGCTCAGGTCATGATCTTACAGTTTGTGAGTTTGGGCCCCGCATCAGGCTCTGTGCTGACAGCTCAGAGCCTGGAGCTTGTTTTGGATTCTGTGTCTCCCTCTCTCTCTGCCCCTCCCAACTCATGCCCTATCTCTCTCTCAAAAATAAACATTAAAAAAAAGAAAACAAAAAGGCAAGCTATAGACTGGGAGACAATATTTATATTTGCTGTACATATATCTGACAAAGGACTTCCATACAGAAAAATATAAAGAACTCTTACAACTCAACACAAGATGACAAACAACCCAATGGGAAAAAATGGACAAAAGCATTAACAGACAGTTCACAGAAAATCTATGCTAATGGACAAGATACTCAGGGAAAGATGCACATTACTTATCAGAGAGAAATGTGAAGTAAGACCACAATAAGATATGACCACATACCCACTAGAGCTTGTGAGGATGAGACACAACCAGAACCCACACACTGCTGGTGAGAATAGAAAATGGTACACCTCTTTGGAAAATTTGGCAGTTTCTTAAAGTCAAATATACACTTAGCATACAATGCCGCAAATTCATGTTTAGGCATTGACTCAAGACTTGAAAACATATGTTTACGCAAAGACATGTACACGAAAGTTCATAGCAGCTTTATTCATAATAGGGAAAAACAAAAGGAAGAGCCCAACAGTCCATCAATAGGTCAATGGATAAAGAGAGACAGTATATACGTCCAGCAGAGGAGTATTCAGTGTTAAAAAGGAAACAACTATGATTTATTCAGTAACAACATGGATAAATCTTGAAAGCATCAAGGTGAGCAAAAGAAGCGAAACACAAAAGAGTGGATGCTGGATATTTCTATTGACATTGGGTCCTGGAAAAGAGAAGTCTAATCTATTAAAGTGCCAAAACTCAGGTCATTTCTTGTCTGAGGCTGGGGGTGAGGGGTGGAGATGACAGAAGGGGCACAAGGGAACTTTATGGGGTGATGGAAGTGTTCTGTTTTTTCACTGTGGCAGTAGTTACACAAGTTTACTAATTGCCAGTACTTCTTGAACTGTACCTTTAAAATGGGTACATTTAGGGGGAAGGAGAGAAGAATGTGTGGAGCACAGGGGATTTTAAAGCAGTGAAACAATGCTGTGTGATACTATCATGGTGAACACATGGTATTACATGTTGGCCCAGACCCATAGAATGTACAACACCAAGAGTGAACCCTAATATCAACTATGGACTTTGGATGATTATGACGTGTCAGTAGGGTCATCAGTTGTACAAATGTACCCCTCTGGTGGGGAGTGCTGACAGTGGTGGCAGCTGTGCATGGTGAGGAGGCAGGGGTATCTGAGCAATCTCTGTACATTCTACATAATTTTGCTGTAAACCTGAAACTGCTCTAAAGATCAGTCTATTAAAAATGTCTAATGTGTATATTTTATTTATTGCATATTAAGTATACCTCAATACAGTTGACTTTTCAGTCTTTTTCTTACTCAAGAATGTTGACTTTCCATGGACTGGTAGAACAAATATCGTTAAAATGTCTATACTACTCCAAACAATCTACATATTTTATGAAATCCCTATCAAAAATGCCACCAGCATTTTTCACAGAGCTAAACAAACAATCCTAAAATCTGTACAGAACCACAAAAGACCCCGAATAGCTAAAGCAATCCTGAAAAGGAAAACCAAAGCTGGAGGCATCACAATTCTGGGCTTTAAGCTATATTACAGAACTGTAATCATCAAAACGGTATAGAACTGGCACAAAAATAGACACATAGATCAATTGAACAGAGTAGAGAACGCAGAAATGGACCCACAACTATATGGTCAACTAGTCTGCAACAAAGCAGGAAAGAATGTCCAATGAAAAAAAGGCGGTGTTGGGAAACTGGACAGCAGCAGGCAAAATTTTCTCATATCATACACAAAAATTTCTTACATCATACACAAATAAAAATGCAAAATGTGAGACAGGAAACCATCAAAATCCTAGGAAAAAACACAGGCATTAACTTCTTGGACACTGGCCGTAGCTACCTCTTACTACACATGTCTCCTGAGGCAAGGGAAACAAAAACAAAAATGAACTATTGGGACTTCATCAAGATAAAAAGTTTCTTCACAATGAGGCAAGCAATCGACAAAACTAAAAGGCAACCTTCGGAAGGGGAGAAGATATTTGCAAATGGCATATCAGATAAAGGGTTAGTACTCAAAATCCATAAAGAACTTCTCAAGGCCAACACCCAAAAGACAAATCACCCAGTTAAAAAATGGGCAGAAGACATGAATAGACATTCTCCAGAGAAGACATCCAGATGGCTAACAGACACATGGAAAGATGCTCAACACCACTCATCATCAGGGAACTACAAATCAAAACTATGATGAGACAGGACCTCGCACCTGTCAGAATGGCTAAAATTAACAACACAGGAAGCAAGAGATGTTGGCGAGGATACAGAGAAAGGGGAGCCCTTGTGCACTGTCGGTGGGAACACAAGCTGGCGCAAGCAAGCACTCTGGAAAACAGTGTGGAGTTTCCTCAAAAAGTTCCTCCCAGTAACACCATCCTTTTGCAGGCTACAAAGAAGCATGGATTGCTTACGCAGGCACTTTTGTAACAAAAAACAGGCGACATTTAGTGAGCGAAAAAGTAAAGCAAGGCAAACCAGTAACAAAATTCATCCGCCAAAGGCTTGGCTATTAGAAATTATGGATGTTCTTTGGAGTTCTTTCACCTTGTGAAGAAACTGTGGTCAGGATTTGAGTTCAGTTCCATGGACAAAACATTCTTCTTACCCCTGACTGCAGAGTCAGCTGATGGGTAGGTAGCCAGGTGGCTGGGCCTGGGAGGGGACAAGGGCCACAGAACTGGCCGCTTGTTCCGTCACTTTCCTTTTCTCTTAGACCACTGTTCTTTTTTGACACTTAGAGCATTTCGGAGACATAATCAGCCACAAATCGTCTTAACATAGGTCTTCTGTGACAGCAACGACCATTGGAAGAAACTCCATTTTCCCAGTCCCCTCTCTATCCCCCTGCGCAGGTAGCAAGAGCAGGGATTTGCTTCTTTCCCCTTTTCCCCATTCCACCTTGTCCCATGTCCCTAGGGCCCAAGCTGCCCCAAGAGGCTGCACGGGTCAGAAGCCAATTACGTCATGTCATGTCGCTATCTGATTCTTCACCTCTACAGTATGTTTACTTAAGAGAAACATGTTAAATGAGCTTCCAGAGAAGCTTAAAGGGGAAAAATTTTCAGAAAACACAGCCTCCGAGGACCATTAACTTTACCTCTGATGTATTCAGGTGGTTACAAGTTTATTACCTACACTGGAGTTTGGGATCTTTTTTTTTTTTTTCCTGATGGTGCCTTTGTCCCTTCAATGGCCACCTTTCCATATCAGGCCTGAGGGCACAGATTCAGTTTTTCATTCCCCGAGGAGCATGTCTGTAAATTTACCTAGGTTTACAGTCAGAGAAGTGCTACCTGCTCCAGCCAACGGAGTTAAAACCAAAAACCTCCACCCGCAAGTTTTCCTTGTAAGCAAATGACACGTTTCCACCCCCTCCCCCCCCCGCCGCCCCAGGCTCAGAACATCTTGCCTCCTGCGAAACGCAGGAGGAAGAATTCAGTGAGGTGAGTGGATCGTTTCCAATGGCAAAAGAGGAGGAACGACAAAAGGTCAAACATCCTTGTCTCTATTCTGATGAAAAGGTGACTTACTGCTGTGTTTACCTAATAAAATCTCTCTCCAGGTGAACACTGAGATGGAGTGTCCTGTTCGCACGTCAGCCCCGGGGGATTGAAAGCAGAAGCCACCGTACATATAAGCCCTTTTCGAAGAAACACAGGAAAGGGACCCTTTAAGTAGAATGAAGTCAAGTCCAAGCAGAGAGATTACACTGAAGAGCAGGTTATTGACTAAACCGTGAGTTTGAACCCATAAACTTCATAGAAAATGTTCTTACTGTTTCTTTAGGGAAACACCGCCCACTGAGAGCTTCATTTCCGGTATGACCTGCCTGCGGCCCTTGGGAGCCCCACCAGACGGGTCTATCATCTGAAGAGAGCCCCACTGTCCTCCTGTTAACTGCAAGCCGGGCTCCGTAGGGGGCATGAAATATGCCAGTGACAGATCACTGCCCACGAACCATTGCCATCTCCTTGACTTTCTTCCAACACGCTGAAGTGCAAGTGTTCAAGAAGGCCACGCTCGACTCACTGCATGAACTTGTTCATTTAAGAGGTTTCCTACGGCAGACATTTTGGCTAAAGTCTTGTAGGGATCAAAATCAGGTGAGGCTTTATGGCTCCCTCCAGTTCACCCTGAGTTGGGACACTCTCTGGGATGCATATTGTTGTGAAGAGAGTCAGCGTGGTAAATTGGAAGGTACCTTGGCCCAGTCAGGAGACCTAGCCCACTGGATTCCATCTCCCACTGTGTGTCCTGCCTATATCACCTGGGTTTGGGAGGGCAGCTGACAAAGGGGGCAAAAATGATCAAGAATTTGTGCAAACCGGGACACCTGAGTGGCTTAGTTGGTTCAGCTCAGGTCACGATCTCATGGTTTGTGAGTTCCAGCCCTGTGTTGGGCTCTGTGCTGACAGCTCAGAGCCCCTCCCCCACTTGCATGCTCTCTCTCAAAAATAATTTAAGAAAACATTACAAAAAATGTTAAAACACTTCAAGAATTTGTGCAAACCTATGATGATGCAGAATCAAATTTAGCCTTGGGCTCCCTCCTCTTACTTTGGTTATCTTTAACCTCTAAAGAACTCCCCAAGTGTGCTTTCCTGATATAGGTGCTCTCATCCTTTGTCTCCTAATGCCACTGTTTTTATTAAGCATCGCCTATCCCCAGGGCTCACTTGCTCCGGGTAGTACTAGTGAGAGAGAGAGGTTTAGTATGAAATGTCTCCATGATGCATCTTGGAGATCTTCACCTTCACAACTGGACAGCATGCTGGGGATCTCAAGGCTGGGAACTCTCACTAGGGCAAAGCTTTGGGGAGGTATTTGGGGGTATTCAACCTTCAAGGTCCTTCAAAATCATATTACGTAATGGACTGCCTAAGCTGTTCAAACCAAAAGTTGTCCTAGAGAGGAAAAGCGGTAACTAGTATCTCTCAAGGGCAGATTGGGCCCAGGAGCTGTGGTAGGCACTTTCACGTAATCTACTTCATTTAATCAGGTGCCCAACGGCTGTCATTTAGTTAGAGGGAGAAGCTGGCTGTTAAAACTGAGAAAGCCTTTGGAAAATACAGAACCATCCCCCAACTTCTATCACAGGTGACATGGTTGGGGCCTCAGTGACTGGGGGACTTCCCAAGTGACCTGCTGGCTTAGCAGAGCTGAGTGGCAGCTGGGCTCCAGGAACACTAAAGCAAACCCTCTCCCACGTTGGCATTCTGTCCCAAGCCAAGTCCAAGCAAGACTCTATTCTGTTTATTTCTGAAGAGTAGCTCTACTGCTCTCCCCTTCAAAAGCACCGGTAAGATGGCTAGATGATGAATTTTATCGAACATCCTTGTTCCTCAAAAGCCCACGCCTACTGACCACGGTATGGGGATTCTCAAAAAGTGGTTTCCCAAAATAAAACAAGTCATCCCACACTGAAGAGTGCTTTTCTGGAGGTGGAAAGTTCACACATTAATTGGTGTGGCATGTATTTATGCTGTATATGTTCAGTGAAAGGGTCACCAGGGGGTTGAACCACTTTTTTCACTCTGCTGCGTGAGCTCAAGGTTTCCATCCACATTTCTCATGACCGCTCCTGGGGCAGAAACAAGGTCACATGATTGTGATTCATACCGATGGACAGATCCAGACTCGTCAGTGTTTTCTCCATTCCAGTTTCCTGTCTACATACCGAACTGACCTCTTTCAAGAACCATCTTTAAAAATGGTGATTACTCATAAGTGCCAAAATTTGGGAGCAACCAAAGTGTCCTTCAACAGGTGAATGAATAAACTGGTGCATCCAGGCAATGGGATATTATTCAGTACTTAAAAGAAATGAGCTGTCGAGCCATGAAACGACATAGAGAAACCTTAAATGCATATTTCTTTTTCTTTTCTTTTCTTTTTTTTTTTTTTTTTTTTTTTTTTTTTTTTTTTTTTGAGTAGGCTTCACGCCCAACGTGGAGCCCAACACGGAGCCCAACACGGAGTCTGAACTCACGACCATGAGATCAAGATCTGAGCTGAGATCAAGAATCTGATGCTCAAGTCTGACGCTTAACTGACTGAGTCACCCAGTCACCCCTTAAACGCATATTTCTAAATGAAAGAAGCCAATCTGAAAAGGCAACGAAGAATTCTAGTGTATGGGGATTTTTCTCCACATGATCCAAGCGATTCTCTAATACCAGCTGGGTGTTTCACAATTCAGCTCAATTCTGATACTACTATCTAGCTAAAGATAGCATCAGATTCCACAGATGGAGGGCTCCGTCCCACAAGATGGCCCTCCATTTCACATGCCAGGCTGTTACCTGTACTTCTGATGGGCTGCACATTGGACATGGAGGTTTCCACTGCCCCTTCCTTAGGGTTGATTCATTTGTTACAGCAGCTCACAGGACTCAGAAAACCAGTTTACTCACTAGTTTACCTATTTATTATAGAAGACAGTATTAAAAGACACAAATCAACAGCCAGAGGAAGAGGTACACAGGGTGAGTTTCTGAACAAAGGAGCTTCTGTCCCCATGGAGCTCAGCACCAGCCACGTGGCATGTAGAAGTGTTCTGGATCACCAACCTGGAAGCTCTTAGAATCCCCGCCTTGGGGGTTTTTATGGAGGTCTTATTACATGGGCCCGATTGATTAAATCAATGGCCATTGGTGATTAATTCTCCTTCCAGCCCCTCTCCCCTTGCTGGAAGTCAAAGAAGTGGACTAAAAGGTCTATCCCTTCATTCAAGGTTGGCTGCGTGGCTACTGGACCCCTCCATCAGGTACTTTTCCAAAAGTTGCTTCACTAACATAACAAAAGGCACCTTTACTGCTCTCAACACTTAGAAAATGCCAAGGATTTTAGGAGCTCTGTGACAGAAATAGGACAAAGACCCAGTATGTATTATTATAAATCACAGTATTACCACTACATACTGTATGATTCCAACCATATGACATCCCAGAAAAAACAGAACTTTGGAGACAGTACAAAGATCAGTGGTTGACAACGTTGAGGGTGGAGGGAGGCATAAATAAGTAGAACACAAAGGATTTTTAGGTTAGTGAAAAACTACTCTGCATGATACTATAATGGTGGATACATGTCATTATCATTTGCCCACACCTATAGAACATACAACACTGAGAATGTAAACTGGACTTGGAGTAATGTGTCAGGGGGCTCATCAACTGTAACAAATGTGCCCCTCTGGTGAGGGTGTTGATAGTCAGGGTGGCTACGACCTGTGTGGGAAGTGGGGTGGTATATTGGAAATTTCTCCATTTCACTGTCGATCTAAAACTGCTACAAAAAATAGTTGATTTTTTTTAAATGGTGGGAAGGGAAAATTTGTATACATAGCCTGCATTGCCTCCTCCAGCCCCATACTCCTCTCTCCTCCCTTTTGTGCCCCCCATATCTAATCCCAACAGCTGCCCTGGGCCTAAGATCATGCTGTCTTTTGTTTCCCTGTAAATGAATAATATTATGGCATCAGGACTTAATATGTAAATCTGCACATTTTTGAAGCATTTTAGGAAAAGTTTTTAGAAACAGAAGCTTGACGAAGGCAATGCTAGACCAAAAGAATGAATATTCAACGTGGAATTCCAGGCATTGATGGAAAAGATATTCAGAGGACAAAAGTAAGGAGGAGCTTTCCCTGAGTCCTGTAAGTCACTCTTGGTGCTTATCTAGGAGATAAATTGATAGCCTCCCTGACTGCTGATGTTCAGCTCAAATTCAAACTCTGTTTATTGAATGCCTACTACATGCTAGACACTGTAATGGCACTTTGCAATAACCTACTTGGCTTAATTGGCAATAGGCATTCTAATTTAAATCTTACATTCATAAAGGTCAAGTTACTTGCCCAAAGTCACCTACCAAAAAACAAAACACACCCACACACACACACACACACACAAACACACACACGGAGAAACTATGATGGGTCATGGAGTCAAGACCAGTGTTTGAAGTTTCTACTATTCAAGATCGTGTTACTGTTTCTACTGTTCTCTGTTCCGCTATACAGAGCCCTTAATTCCAAGGATATATATCTGTGCTGAGATGTTTGTTGTAATGGCGTTGTCAAAGGCTAAGTTGTAGGGGCACCTGTGTGGCTCAGTCGGTTAAGCATCCGACTTCGGCACCGGTCATGATCTCACAGTTTGTGGGTTTGAGCCCCACATTGAGCTCTGTGCTGACAACTCAGAGCCTGGAGCCTGTTTCAAATTCTCTCTCTCTCTGTCTCTCTCTCTCTCTCCCTCTCTCTCTCTCTCTCAAAAATAAATAAATATTAAGAAAAAATTTTAAAAAGGCTAAAGGTGAGTGCCTTTAATCAGAAGAACATCAGTACTTTTAATACTGAAATTCTGACTTGATATTAATGCTTCAAATAAAGGGAAATTAACTCATTTCCCATATCTGCAGGCCAAACAGAGCTCTATACATAGTCCCTAAACTCAGAACAGTCTTCTCTCTCAGTCTCAAGGGTAACAAACCCTGATAGAACTCATTTTCAATCAATCAACACATGTCTATTAGGCAACTAATATGTAGGTACTGGGAGAGGTGAAGCAAACTTAAGATTCAGTCCATGTGGCAGCATGGCTAGAGACTAAAAAGCTACATGCAAAGAGGTAACTAGAAGGAAAGGTGGAATGCAGTAGGTGCTAACATTTTGAGGTAGGGCACGAAAATCAACACCATAAGGGTCCAAAAGAAACACAAATCTCATGAAGTTGGAGCATTTTGGAAGGTCTTCAGGAGATATTCTAGGACTGGATTATAAGCAGATGAAAGGAGAGAAGGACTAAAAAGAAGTCTGTTGGGAGACTAGGCAATGATCTCTGTTGGACACAGTGAGGGCAGGAGCCGAGAAGGGGATAAAAGAAGGAAGGTAGAATGCCAGTGAAAATGCAGGGAACAAAACTGGCTCATTGGATGTGGGCAACAGGGCCAAGGCTCTAGATTAAAAAGTAGCACCAGGGTTTCTCCTGAAATAAAGGAGAAGTTGGGAAGATTTGGATGTTTGATTTGGGAGATAGAGGACCCCTTATCCGCAGTGCTGGTGCCCTGGTTTTAGTTATCTGTGGTCAACCCCCATCTCGAACAGATGATCCTCCCTGTGGTGTATCATCAGAAAGCCAATAATAGCCTAACGCTACGTCACCATGCCTGTGTCATTCCCCTACTTCATCTCATCAGGGAAGCATTTTATCATCTCACATCATCACAAGAAGAAGGGTGAGTACAGTACAATAAGATATTTTTGAGAGAGACAGACACCACATTCACATAACTTTTATTACGGCATATTGTTCTATTTTATTATTAGTTGTTGTCAATCTCTTACTGTGCCTAACTTATAAATTAAACTTTATTATAGGTATGCGTGTATAGGAAAAAGCCTAGTATATATAGGGTTATATATAGGGTTTGGTCTAACTGTGGTTTCAGGAATCCACTGGGGGTCCTGGAATGCATCTCCCACAGTGGGGAGGATACTGTATACTGAGCCGGAGTGGTATTGGAATGTTCTAGATGTCTAGTGGGCAGTTAGGGGATTCTAGTTCTCTGGAGGAAGGCTGGAGCCAGAGGTAGAGCCTCGGTGTCCTGTCCCTAGACACATGGGAATAGATAAGTCTGCAGAGGACAGAAATATTCTTAAGTTCTATATTCTACATCTACAAGTTCTATATTCTAAGAATGTCCTTAACACTTGGAAGACTCATTTAATTGTCACAACTCCAATACATAGACAGAGTACCCTCATACCACTATTACTCATATTTTTGTAGATCGAGAAACCGACTCAGAGAGTTTTTCTCATTTTTCCATATTGCTCCACAGAAAAGCCAATGGTTAAGTCAGCATTAGAACTCCAAACTTAAATGCAAATCTTAAATGCAAGTAGGCTGGCTGACTGATGACTACCAAGGAAGTGACAGAGGCTAGGTGGGCTTGTTTGCCTCAGCACAAGGCTTGGCAGACTGGCAAGGCCAGACAGGATGGAAAGAGTAGGAAGAGGCAAAGCCTTCTGGCACCTGGCTAGGGCCTCCTCCTAAGCTGAACACCAGCACGCCTTCTTCTGCTAAGAAGGCATGTCCAAGAAAGGGGGTTGGACTCACTGAATGAAGGTCATCTTGATCCTTTCCATGTATCCTCTCAGCCGCTTCCTGAGCAAACTTGCTTAACTTGCCCAGTTCAGCCCAGTCCACTTTTGAAGCAGTCAACTCCCTCCCCCCAAATCCAGAGATACTTCCTTCTTACTCCCTCAGATTGGTTCTGCTGATGAACGGGGCTCATGGTTTCTGGTCTAAACCTTGTTCTTCTTCTGTGAGTAAACTGAGGCAGGAAAGTATGACCTGGAAGACAACAAGATTAGGTATCTTAAGCAAAACCCAAGCCAAGCTTAGCAAAATTATGAGGTGAGGAAAATGTGCCTTTCTTCATCTCCCCCTTATGGCTTTTCTCCCAAATTCCCTCAGGTTCATGCTTTTGATCCAATTTGGAGGTAGGGGGGCTTTTTCAGAGTCCCATGTCAATTTGCTCCTTCATAATTCTTTTAGCAAAACTCTCCTTCATGGAAAGATAATTAAAGATAATAAAGAAATAATAAAAGATAATGAAATGATAAACTCATTTACTATCATATATAAGAGACTGATAATGGCTTTATGTGTTATCTCCACCACGTATTTAACTCAACACAAAGCCATTTGATTTGTGCTCTAATTATAAACACCTGAAAGGCAAGTCAGAAAGGAATATTAAAGAAGGAAAATCAGGCAACTTTCAAATTACAGTGTTCCTGAATAGTTTCTACTTATTAGGCCCATCACAGCAATTTAAAAGTTTTGCTTTAGAAAAATATACACTGAAACTTAAAAATCTCATCATCTATCACATTAATCAACACAAAGTTTTACCATGTGGGCAATTTATATCCACTGACAAATATTCAGTAGAGAACTGTCTCAGCAAAGCAGTGTTTTGAGAATACACTGGCAAAAAAACATGGTCTCTGACTTCAAATAACTTACTATCTAGTTAGGAAGATAAGACTGATGTGAAAAGCAATTAGCACCCAATATATATGCTAGAGATGTTAAGTATAATAGGCGTTCAAGTGAGAAAGTCTAGAGTCTGCAGTGGGCCTTCACCAGGGAGTTAAACCTCATTCACCTGGCCCTTCTCACTGGATCTTCCAACCCTCACAGATGAACACCCTCACCTCTGAACATAATAAAAGGGCTTGATAAAAGCTACATCTGAAATGAATAAAACTTTGTTCATTTTATTCATGAATAAATACCTTAATTATACTTCAGTTAAAAGTAAACAAATAGGGGCATCTGGGTGGCTCAGTCAGTTAAGCCTATGACTTTGGGTCAGGTCATGATCTCGCAGTTCGTGAGTTATAGCCCTGAGTCAGGCTCTGTGCTGACAGCTCAGAGCCTGGAGCCTTTAGAGTCTACGTCTTCCTTTCTCTCTGCCCCTCCTCCGCTTGCTCTGTCAAAAATTAACATAAAATAAAATAAAATTTAAGAACTCTTTTAAAATCTTTTCCTGTAAATCTCTAGTGTATTATGTTAAGTGAAAGAAGCCAGACTCACAAGGCTACATCTTGTCTGATTCCATTTATATGACATTCTGGAAACAGCAAAACTACAGAGACAGTAAAAAGTTCACCAGGGGAGGGGTTGATTACAAAGAGGCAACACGAGGGAATTCTGGAGGGTGCTAAAACTCTTCTTTAGACCCACTGTGGCAGATTCTCAGTTGTATCTATCTGTCGAAACCCAGAATTGAACATCAATAAGAGGTAAATTTTACTGTACATAAATTATACCTCAATTGAAAATAAAAACTAAGCCTAAAAATCCCTTTTTCCTAAGTGTATGGATGAGTGGTCAGATGAGTAAAGATGATCAGGTACCAAAAGCTAAATGAGAGTGGGGATCTGGTGAGGGAAGAGATGTGCTGAACTTGGACTCTGCCATTTTCTGATCCTGGTTTAGTTGCCTTTCAGTTGACGTGGCCCTGAGGCCTATGGAAGACAGAAAAGAAAGCCTAACTTGGAAGCTCTAAAAGGGTAATTCATAAAACTAGGACCCCGATGGGTTTCACCTTCATTTAAGGGTGAATTAGAAATAAACCTGCTTTCAGGGGCACCTGAGTGGCTCAGTCAGTTAAGCATCTGACTTCAGCTCAGGTCATGATCTTCCGGTTGGTGAGTTCAAGTCCTGCGTAGGGCTCTGTGCTGACAGCTAGCTCAGAGCCTGGAGCCTGCTTCAGAAACTTTGTCTCCCTCTCGCTCCCCCTCCCCTGCCCGTGCTGTCTGTCTGTCTGTCTGTCTCTCTCAAAAATAAATAAATATTTTAAAAATTAAAAAAAGAAAGAAAAAAACCTGCTTTTCCCAATCCTCCCACAGGGAACTACTTGAAAAGTTGTTTGTCTCAAAACTTGATGCTCAATGGAGAAGAAAAAGAAAATACCCCTTGGGAATTAAGAGCCTCAAGAAAGTGTTAGTTAGTTAGTTAGTTTTGCAGCCAGAAAGGACACCCTCAGGATAGACTACTATATCTCAAGCCAAACATTTCTTTAGAATGTTTGTGACCTGGGGCGCCTGGGTGGCTTAGTCGGTTAAGCGTCCGACTTTCGCTTAGGTCATGATCTCGCGGTTCGTGGGTTCGAGCCCCGCATCGGGCTCAGAGCCTGGAGCCTGTTTCAGAGTCTGTGACTCCCTCTCTCTCTGACCCTCCCCTGCTCATGCTGTCTCTCTCTCTCCTAGAAATAAGTAAAACATTAAAAAAAAAATTTAGAATGTTTGTGACCTGGTAGAACCTCCCAAATGCCTGGAAGAAACAAAGTTGAATTTCCTCCTTTAAGGAATTGGCCTTCAGCCCAATCTTCACCGAATTCCCTAAGCTAAAAGTTCCAGGGGGTATGACTCAGACACACACACACACACACACACACACACACAATCACAAAACACACGAGAAAACAAAGCACCATGAATGAGATCAAACCCAAACAAAGCACAGCTAAATCAGACCCGATAGCAGTTTTGACAAAGAACCAAGTACAACTTTGAGGAATGAAAACATTTAAAGATTTAAAATGAAAATTTGACGAATAAACTTGCAGCATATCAAAAGCCACTGAAGAGAGACTTGGTGAGCTTAGATCTTAAAAATTCTCCAAATGCATCACCAACAGATAAAGAGACATGACGTACAAAAGAGAGATTAAGAGACATGGAAGATGAGGTGTGAAGATTTAACAGATGTGCAATCAGAGTTCTAAAAGGAGAGGAGACAGTATCTGAAGGAATAAATCCTCAGAATTTTTCAGAACTTATAAAATGACCCTAGCCCAGAATCTTCAGGAAGAAAAATAAAAGGCATGAAAAACAAAAAGGAATCTACACCCCCGTGCATCATGAGGAGATTGCAGAATATGAAAGATAAAGATGATCATTAAAAATCCGGAAAGAAAATAACATTTAATTTAAATAAAAAAGAAAGAAAAGAAAATAGAAAGCAGATTGCTCTGTTCTGAATGTTTCTATCCCCCAGATTCCTATGTTGAAACCATTGCCCAGTGTGGTGGTAGGAGGTGAGATCTTAAAAGTGATTTGGTAATAAGGGCAGAACCCTTGTGAATGGGATTAGAAGCCCTTATATAAGATGCTAGACAACTCTTTTGTTCTTTCTACCGTGTGAGGACATAGTGAGAAGACACCATCTATGAATTAGAAAGTGAGCTCTCATCAGACACCAAATCTGCCAGCACCTTGATCATGGACCTCCAGCCTCCAGAGCTGTGAGACGTAAATTTCTGTTGCTTAAGCCCCCCAGTCCATAGTATTTTGTTATAGCAGCTTGAATGGATTAAGACCCTAGTCCAAAGAACTCAGAAAGATTAACTTCGAAGGAATAACAGTAAAGTTGACAGCCAATTACTTAAAATGAGCCTAAAAGCCAATGAAGTAATATCTTTAAAACGCCAAGGGGAAGGCAACACTTAGAAAGAAAATTTTAAAGGGACGTCTGGGTGGCTTAGTTGGTTGAGCTTCTGACTTTTGATTTTGGCTCAGATGATGATCGCAAGATCATGAGATTGAGCCCTGGATGGGGCTCCCCACTAGGGGTGGAAATTGCTTAAGATTCTCTCTCCCTCTCTCTCTGTCTTTCTCCCTCTCCTATGTAATTCAGAAAAAAGTAAATCCCAGACAGAAGCTTTGAGATATGAAAAGAACGACAAGCAAAGAAAGCAATATGTGAGTAAACCTTAACATTGATTAAAACAATAATAATCATGTCAGTGGGTTGTAAACAAAAATTATAGCTTGTTAGTCAGGAGAGAACTTCACTAAATTAGTGTTCCAAGATTTTTATATAGATTTGGAAGATGCTAAATATTGATTAACTTTAGATTTGCAAGTTAAATTAAATTATACATCTTAATTTTTTAAAATGTTTATTCATTTTTGAAAGGGAGAGTGGGAGTGGGGGAGGGGTAGAGAGAAAGGGCACAAAGGATCTGAAGTGTTTGTCACTGTACTGACAGGAGTGAGCCCGATGTGGGGCTCAAATTTAAACAATGAGATCATGACCTGAGCTGAAGTTAGATGCTCAACTGACTGAACCACCCAGTCACCCCATACATATTAATTTTATAGAGTAACATCTAAAAGAATAGAAATGGCCCATAATTTCCAATTACAATAGTGGGATACATTAGCACACGTTAGTAGATAGATCAAGCAGACAAAAAATAATCAGAAAGGATATTGAACTAATGAATAACAAAATTAATCAACTTGATCTACTGGATAAAAATAGAACACTGCAGAAGACATATTCATTTCAAGCATGTGTAGAGTATATATGAAAATTGACCACATACAGATAGTGATGGTTAGTTTTATGTGTCAGTTTGGTCCACGGGATGCCTCAATATTGCTAAACATTATTCTGGATGTTTCTGTTAGGGTATTTTTGAATAGAGTAACATTTAAGTTGGTAGACTGAGTAAAGCCAATTGCCCTTCCTAGTGTGGGTGGGCCTCATTCAATCAGTTGAAGGCCCAAATAAAACAAAAAGGCTGATCCTCCTCCTAGAGAGAATTCTTCCTGCCCAATAGTCTTTGAATTAAAACAATGACTTTTTTTTTCCTGTCTTTAGATTTAAACTGAAATATTGGCTCTTCCTGGACCTCAAGCTTGTTGGTCTTTGAACTGAAACTACATCATGACCTCTCCTGGTTTTAGGCTCCCCTGGGTCTTCCAGACTTGCCAGCCTTCATAACTGCATGAGCCATTGCTTATAATAAATCACAATCTCTCTCCTCAACATAGATATAGATGCAGATGTAAATAACGTTTCCACAAATTTCAGAAGATTTGCATCTTTGACGGTAGTGTAATTCATTGGGAGAAAATTATAGAAGAACACTAAAAACACTTGACAGGCTTGAATATTAGAAAATATACTTCCAAATATTTCATGGATCAAAGAAGGGAACAGAAATTAGAAAATATTGGAACAGTATTAACCAGCTGTGGGCTACCATAACAAAATGCCATAGACTACATGGCTTAAACAACAATTTATTCCCTTACAATTCTCTTAGACTGGAAAGTCTAAGATCAAGGTGTGGCAGTATTAGGTTTCTGATGAGGGCTCTCTTCCCGGTTTGCTGATGGCCACCTTCCTCACCTTCCTGCTGTGTCCTCACATGGCAGGGGTGGGGGGTAGAGGGGAGGAGAGCTTGGTCTGGTGTCTCTACTTATAAGGACACTAATGCTATCAGATCAGGGCCCCACTCTTACAACTTCATTTAGCCTTAATTGCCTCCGTACAGGCCTTGTCTCAAAATACAGTCACTTTGGGGGTGCACAATTCAGCCTATAGCAAGAACTGAACAAAAAAAAATATTAAATAACAGAACTTATGAGTGTAGCTATTGACTGATAATTAAAGAGAAGTGTACATTTTTAAAAGTCAATACAAGGAAGGAGAAAAGATTGAAAACAATAATCTAAGAAACCATCTCTAGAATATAGAAAAAGTAAAACAAAATACACCTAAAGGAAGTAGAAGAAAGACATAATAATGTTAAAAAATTAGTAAAGACAAACATATAATAGAGAAGACCAACAATGCCAGAAGTTGTTTCCCTGGAAAAATTAATAAAGTTAACAAACCACTGGCAGGATATAATCACCAAAAGAGAGAGAGAGAGAGAAAAAATAGAGCTGTAACTACAGAAACAACAAAAATCTAGAGAGATATTAAGGGAATATTATTAACAAACTAATTATGAATTATTAACAAATTACACCTATTCAGTTATCCCATCCACAGGAAAACCTGCATACAAGTGATAATGTATAGCAGTTTTATTCATAACTGCCAAAAGTTGGAGCAACCAAAATGTCCTTCAGCAGGTAAATATATAATAAATAAACTGTGGTACATGCAGACATTGGAATATTATTCAGCACTAAAAAGAAATGAGCTATCAAGTCATGAAAAGACATAGAGGAAGCTTAAATGCAACTTATTAATTTAAGAAGTCTATCTCAAAAGGCTATATATGATAGGATTCCAACTATATGACATTCTGGAAAAGGTGAAACCATGGAGATAAGAAAATGGTCAGTGGCTGCCAGAGATTGGGATGTGCAGCAGTGAGGGCAGGAGGGGAGATGAATAGGCAGAGCAAAATGGATTTTCAGGGCAGTAAGACCAAGATGGCAGAGCAGCATGGAAGTTCTCTGCTTCTCTCATCCCTGTAATGCAGCAGGATCAGCACCAAAACATTCTGCACACTTAGAAAATTGATCTGAGGATTAACACAACAATCAGCATACCTTGAGCTGCAGAACTCAGCAGGTACATGGCAGGGAGAGACGAACTGGGGAAGAGAGAAGCTGTGGAGGGTACGGAGCTGTTTGTTTTCGTGGAGAGAGAACAGAGATGGGGGATGAGGAGTAAGGAAAAGCATTCCCCCAAAAGTAGCTGGAGAGAAAGAGAGAAGGACAGTAAAACCACCCTGTATGATAGTAGAATGATGAGCATTGTCATTTTTCATTGGTCCAAATCCATAGATTGGACAACACCAAGAATAAACCTTAATGTAGACTATGGACCCTGGTGGTTATGATGTGCCACTGGAGGTTCATCAACTATAACAAATGTATCACTCTGGTGGGAGATATTGACAGTGAGGGAGGCTGTGCATGCATGTGTGTGTGTGTGTGTGTGTGTGTGTGTGTGTGTGTGTGTGTGGTGCGGGGGGAGGGGGTATGAAAACTCTGGACATTCCATTAAATTTTGCTGTGAACCTAAAACGGCTCTAAAAAATAGTCGATTTAAAAAACCCATTATAACTCCAAAATTTTTTATCTGAATTGTGACTCCAAGAAATAAATTTTCATTCTTTACACCAGCAGCCATAAGATTAAAAAAAATTTTTTTAAGAGGCAACATTTACAATACCCTAAAAATTTTTAAGATGTACCTAAGAATAAATCTACAAGAGATTTATTCCCTTCGTAGAGCAAATATAAAAATCTTATTGAAAGACACTAAAGGATATCTACATTCATAGAGAGGCATACTATATTCATGGAGAGACAGAATTCGTACATTAAAAGTGTTGTCAAGTTTGATAAAATGATCCTAAAATGCAAATCGAAGAGCAAAGGACCCATGATAGCCAGTACAGTCTTGAAGAACAAACTAGAAGGACTTGCCTCTGAATATCAAGAATTAATATAAAGCTATAATAGTTAAGGCAATGGATAAGTTAAGGCAACTGACTAAGAGAACAGGATAAAGGAAATCTGATTCATGACAGACCTGGCCCTATAGATCAGTGGGGAATGGATGGTGCTGGGAAATTTGGATATCCATATAGAAACATTGAAATTGGACCCTATCTCACACCGTTCACAAGAATCAATTCCAGGTCAATTAAAGGCTTATATGTGAAGAACAAAACTAGAACATTTCCAGAAGTCCATGTAGGAGAATATATTTAATACCTAGGAGTCAGGAGGATTTCTTACCCCAAAATCAAAAGTGCAAATTGTAAAAGACTCAGTAAAATTGAGAACTTCCAATAATCAAAAAAAGTTATTAAAAGAGTAAAAAAGCAAACCTAAAGTGGACCTATATGTCAGTTTCAACGTCTATGTCATGAATATTTAAAGAATTCCTAAAAATTAAAAAGAAAAGTAAAAATAATTCAAAAAAATTGGCGGAGTGGGGGTGGGGGCAGCCAAAGACTCAAGTAGACACCTCATGAAGAGAAAAGCCAAAGAACCAATAAAGGCAAGAAAATAGATAATCCACCTCGTTAGTAATCAGAGAAATGAAAATCTGAACTGCAGTGAGAGAGATTCCCCATCTACAAGATGGGCAAAAATTAAAAATTCTTTCAACATGGGGCGCCTGGGTGGCTTAGTCGGTTAAGCGTCTGACTTTCGCTTAGGTCATGATCTCGCAGTTCGTGGGTTCGAGCCCCGCGTCGGGCTCTGTGCTGACTGCCAGCTCAGAGCCTGGAGCCTGTTTCAGTCTGTGACTCCCTCTCTCTCTGACCCTCCCCTGCTCACGCTGTCTGTCTCTCTCTCTCTCCTAGAAATTAAAAAAAAAAAAAAATTTAAAAAAAAAATTCTTTCAACATGAAGTTCCTGCAAGGATGTGAGCAACTAGAACACTGGGAGGCGGGCAAACGGGTACAACTGTTTTGAAAAACAAATTGACATCCTCATGGAGGCTAAAGACGCACACGCTTATGACTCAGCAGTTTCACTCCTAGATCTGCACCCTAGAGAAACTTGGGCAAGCCCAGGGGAGAGAGCGAGAGAATGGCTGGGAGGCTTCTCAATAGCAACAAAGCACAAATAACTCAAGTCTTCATTAAAGATATCATTATTAAAACATTAGGGCATTTTCTTACAGTGACGCGCTATAGAGCAGAGAAGTAAATGAACTGCCGTTTACATGTTGGAACAAGGGTGAACTTTAAGAACATGATGTTAAGCAGGAAAGCCAGTCGTGGTTGCCAGGGCTTAGTGGTGGAGGAAGTGGGGAGCTGCTGATCAATAGGCATAAAGTTTCAGTTATACAAGATGAGTAAGTTCTAGAGATCTGCTGCACAACACTGCGCCTATAGTTAACAATACTGCACTGAACGCCTAAAAATCTGGTGAGGGGCGCCTGGGTGGCTCAGTCAGTTAAACGACCGACTTTGGTTCAGGTCATGATCTTGCGGTTTGTCGGTTTGAGTCCCATGTTGGGCTCTGTGCTGACAGCTCAGAACCGGGAGCCTGCTTTGGATTCTGTGTCTCGCTGTCTCTCTGTGCCTCCCCTACTCATGCTTCCTCTCTCTCTCTCTCTCTCTCTCTCTCAAAAATAAATAAAACTTAAAAGAAAAATCTGGTGAAAGGGTAGATCGTATGTGAAATGTTCTTACCACAATTTAAAAAAAAGAAATAGTGTTATAAACACTAATGAAAAATAAAAATAAAAACAAATCAAAAAAGAGTGCCCATAGTCTCATGTAATGATATGCAGTATCATGTAATGATTACACATTCTTCAAATAAAGATAAATATGAACGATGCGTTGTTTAGGGATGCTAACGTGTCTGGAAAAACTGTGAAGCCAAGTCAAGGGATAATAAAATTAAAAGGCAGGATTCCCTTCTGAGCATAAGAAAATAGGACGTGGTTCAGGGATGTGTATAGGAGAACTTCAAAGGTAGTGGTTATGTAATGTTTATTTTTTTAATGTTTTATTTATTTTTGAGACAGAGACAGAGCATGAGAGGGGGAGGGGCAGAGAGAGGGAGATACAGAATCCGAAGCAGGCTCCAGGCTCTGAGCTGTCAGCACAGAGCCTGACATGGGGCTCAAACCCACGAATGTGAGATCATGACCTGAGCGAAGTCGGAGGCTTAACTGAATGAGCCACCCAGGTGCCCCTGTAATGTTTATTAAACTGGCTGCTGGACCATACTTACTATATCTATATGTTATTTTGCATCTATTTTATGTTCAATTACCAGAATTTTAAGAATAAGCATTCATTCAACAAATATATATTGAATCATTATCATGTCTCAGGCACTGTTCTAAGTGCTTAGGATACATCAGTGAATGAAATAGCCTTCGCTGCTTACCTACTAGCCAAGGGACAGTGATGGTAGTGCAAATAATAAACAATAGGCATTACCAATAAGCAAACCGTGTGGCATGTTCCAAGATGAGAAGTGTTATGAAAAAAAAATGTTGAGCAAGATAAATGAAAAAGGGGTGTGGATGGGAAGTTCTGTCAAGAAACTATCTTGGAGAAGAGTAATCTAGTAATCTAAAAGGAAGAACCATATGAAGGCTCGAAGGCAAATGTCTAGCAATTTGAAGAACAGCTAGGAGGGCCCTGTGGCAGAAGTGCAGTGCGCATAGAGGGGAAATAGCAGAGCATGTGATCAGGGAGGTACTGGAGAGGGGTGGAGGTCAGAGGTGGAGGCTGGCTATAGCTTATGTAGGGATTTGGGACAAAAGAGTGATGTATTAGTGTCCTATTGCGGCTATAACAGATTACCACATAGTTAGTGGCTCAAAAAGCTCAAATTTATTATCTTACAGTTCTCTAGTTCCTCTGGGAAAAGTTAAGCTGTCGTGATTCGTTGTTTTGGAGGCTGGAGGCTTTCAGCTTCTGGAAGCCATCCTCGGTCCTTGGCTCCTTCCTCCATCTCCAAAGCCAGGGGTTTAGCATCTTCCAAGCTTCCACCATCAAATTGCATTCTCGGACTCCAATTCTACTGCCTCCCTCTTCCAAGGACCCTTGTAATTGCACTGGGCCCACCCTGATAGTCTCCTCTTCTTGACAGCCTTAATCATATCTGCAGTCTCTTCTGCCATACAAGGTAATACAATCTATGTATTGGGATACATTCTAGGGAATTAGGATGTAGACATATTTGGGGAGACAGAGAGACCACAAGTGACATGATTGAATAGTTTTTTAAAGGGACTTTGCAAGACTAAATGTAAACAATTAGGAAGTTATTATAATCATCCAATTGTGAGTTGATGGGGGTGTGGGTGGGGTGGGGGTCAGATACTGAATGTATTTCTAATATAGCGCCAATATGACCTCGTAATGGAGAGGATGTGGGATGTGAAAGAAAGGGAGGAGTCAAGGATAAATACATTTGTTTTTTCCTCCTGAGCAACCAGAAAGCTCAAATCACCACCAGTTTAGGTGGAGAAGACGATAAACTGGATTTTTAGGGAGAAGATCTGTTCAAGGTGTGCATTGAAGGAGACTACAAAAAATTGGCACATCCTTATACACAATGCCCCCTGGCAATGTGACTCTGCCGCTCCTGCTATCAAGGGGTGAAGGCCACTTCTCCATCCCTTGAATCTGGAATGACTTTGTGACCAACAGAGTGTGGCAGAGGTGACACCATGAGACTTCCAAGCCTAGCCTCAAGGGGCCTTGCTGCTTCTTACTCCCACGCCCTTGGAAAGCCCACACAAAGAAGGCTGGTCCACCTGCTTGAGGACAGCAGATGAAGCAGAGCAGAGACCATTCTCCCTGGGAAGGCCCCCGGATCAGCCTGCCAACCACCGGCACCAACCACCAGGTGCATGACTGAGCTGTCCTAGATCACCCAGCCAGGCTGAGATTTACATGGTATCATATTGTCTGTTTCCTTTGTCATCCTTTATGTTCTCATTCAATGTTGCTGCCAGGTGTGGCACTATGCGAAGACCTTACCTGTGTGGGCTACATCACTGGGGTGCCTTGCCCTCCGGCTTCTGATTAGTCAAGTCCAATGGGGTGCACTGGCTGGAGAGCCAAGGCCATCTTTGTAATATATTGCAGGATCGTGGACTTTAAAATGCTTTCATTCCCCACCGTACACATTATTGTTGTCTAATATTTTAGTTTCAGATTGCTTTTATAGCCATGGTATTAATTGCATTTATTCAAAGGAAGTCAGTTCTTACGTCTTCTTATGTACATATGGCTTATCATTTTCCACCATTTCTTGGACACTTTTTAACTCTCAATTATATTTAATTTTCTCCTGAGTCTCTTTAATAATTCTTTCAGAGGGTTCTGGAAACATCTTTATTTCATTTTTCTGGAAACTTTATTTTTCTGGAAACATCTTCATTTACTCTGAACCTTGGGTAGTTTGAGTATAGAATTTTATGTTACACATATTTTCCTTTGGCACTTTGATTTATTATTCATCTGTGCCCTTTATTGTTGAAAAGTCTGTTGGTCTAATTCTCAATCCTTTGTAAAGGATATGTCTTTTTATTTTAAGTCTAAAAAATTTTTTAAGACTTAATATTTTTCAATGTTTATTTATTTTTGAGAGAGAGAGAGAGACCCTTGAGAGAGACAGAGAATCCTAAGCAGGTTCCCCCCCACCCCATCAGCACAGAGCCTGATGTGGGGCTCAAACTCATGAACCATGAGATCATGACCTGAGCTGAAATCAAGAGTTGGATTCTTCATTGACTAAGCCACCCAGGTGTCCCTAAAGTTTTTATTTAAGTAATCTCTACATCCACCATTTGGCTCAAACTCACGACCCCCAGATCAAAACATGTCTTGTTCTCTTGATGCTTTTAAGATGTTATCTCTATTAGCCCTCATCTGTACCTTTACTATAGTACGTTTTTGTGAGGGTTTATTTTCATTTATCCCTCTCAAGACTCATTCTATCTCCTGGGTCTAGGGGTACATGTTTTTCATAATTCTGTAAAATCTGCATCAGTACTTCTTATATAAAATAGTAAGCGTAGACAGGATGCTGTCGTTCCCTCTCTTACCTTTAAAACATCCTGTACCATCCCTGTTACCCAAACAAGACTCTTTTTAAAGCTAACTGACTTTGGGTCTAATGTGATAGGTTTAATTTTAGACTGCTGCACGAGAATCATCCTGGGATCTCTTTATTGAGCTGCTGAGGGAGAGACACCATTTCTTGGATTCCATATTGTCTTCTGGACAGAAATTCTCTAAGAAAGTCCTCTTCTGTCTGAAAGTGATTTTAAGTTTGCTCCTGCATTTACTGATAGTTTGATGAGGTATTACTATGGTATGACTTTGGATGTGCAAGAGTCTAAAATTAAACCTATCAAATTAGACACAAAGTCAGTGAGCTTAAAAAAAAAAAAAAGTCTTCAGGAAGAATGGGATCCAAGGAATAGATAACAGCAGAGGTCAGCAAACTTCCTCTGGAAGGACCAGACTGTAAGTACTTTAGGTGGAACTGGGGACTAGGGTGAGGCAGGTGAGGCACCTGTTTTGGGTACAAAATTTACCAAAATCCTCAGCCATCGAGATAAGTAATATTTAATGCAATATTTTGGAAAACTCTACATTAATGCAAAAAAAAAAACTATGATGAAAAATATTAAAATTTTATTTTAAATTTTAGATAGAGAGTATGGGGTGGGGGGAGAAGGGCAGAGGGAAAAAGAGAAAGAACTTTAATCAGGCTCCACATTCAGTACAGAGCCCGGGATTGTTTCTAACAACAAACATATTATCCCCTTGACTTTTGGATGCTTGGACCCACTGTTCTCTAACATTGATTACTGCTAACAAGAAGTTGCTGATAAAAATTCTGATACTGGTCTGATTTTTCAGTTTTTTCCTCATGAGCAATTTATTACCATCTTCCCCTTATCCTTTGTGCTGTGAAAGTGCCCAGTGACATATCAGGTGAGGTCTCTAGTCATGTGTCCTGTTCAGGTCTGTGTATGTACGCTCTTGCATTTGGAAGGTTTATACTTCATTTTTTCTCTGGATATTTTTCTTCTTTAAATACCTTGACTAAACTCCTATTAATTAGATGTTGAACATTCTTACTTGACCTCTTTTTTCCCATCTCTTTACACTGATATTTTAATTTCTGAAACCATATTTTTCAGTTCCCAAGAGCATGTTCTTGTTCTAAATTTTTCATTTTTCACGGCACATTCCACGCCCTTATTTTATTGTTATGCATCATGATTTAATCACTGATATTTCAAAGATTCTACTTGATATAGAAGTTTCTACACCAATTTCTTTTCTTTTAACGTTTATTATTCATTTTTGAGGGAGAGAGAGGTGGGGTGAGGGGCTGAGAGAGAGGAGACAGAGGATCTGCGTCAGGCTCTGTGCTGACAGCAGAGAGTCAGATACGGGGCTTGAACTCATGAACCACAAGATCATGACTTGAGCCAAAGTTGGATGCTTAACCAACTGAGCCACCCAGGCACCCCTACATCAATTTCTATTTTATGTACATTTTTTAAGGACTTTATAGTGCATATTTATGACTAATAGAGAAAAAGGTAATTGTAGGGTTTACTCTCATAAGATACATATTCCAGGGGTGTCTGGCCAGCTCAGTTGTAGAGCACGTGACCCTTGATCTCAGGGTCATGAATTCAAGCCCCACTTTGAATGTGGGATTACTTAAAAATAAAATCTTTTTTTAAAATAAGATACATATTCTAAATTAAAAATTTTTTTTTAACATTTATTGATTTTTAAGAGACAGAGAGAGAGACAGAGCATGAGCAAGGAAGGAACAGAGAGAGAGACACACACACACAGAATCCAAAGCAGGCTCCAGGCTCTAAGCTGTCAGCACAGAACCCAATGTGGGGCTCAAACCCACAAATTGTGAGATCATGACCTGAGACGAAGTGGGACGCTTACCTGATTGAACCACCCAGGCACTCCAATATTCTAAATTTTAAAGCAGCATTTTCTTTTTTCAAAAAATGAGATGGGAATTTATTTTAATCCTCCTGTTTGAGGTAATCATTGCACAATGTCAGGATGACCAGCTAAATTGGAGGCATCGTTTTCTGGGTCATAACAAAAGTAAGCTAAGTGAACATTGAATTCAGAATGTTAGCCTCAATAATTCCACACTCATCTCTTCACATTCTATTCTCCCTCCCTATTCAAATTTCTTTTCTAGAGAGTTCTTATCTGCCATGCCCATTACTTTCTTTCTTTCCACCCATCCCCATTTTAATGTTCATGTACCTGTCTGTGGGGGTTGAGGGGATGAACTCCAACTCTCACCCCATGAGAGGAAAGACCATATAGAGTAAAGAGTCAGGTAATGTGGTCCTACTTCTGTCCACTTCTTTCCCTTATGCAGGAAATACAGCCCCTTGCAAATCCAACTGTGGTTCTTGACCATCAGCCTGGGCATTATCTGGGGACATGTCAGAAATGAAGAATCTCAGGCCTTGACTCAGACTTAATGAATCAGATCCTGCATTTTAACAAATCTGCACATGTGGTGTGCATATTAAAATTTGGTCAGCATTAACTGAGCCTCTCTGAGCCTAAACTTTCTATGAATGAAATTCCAGTTCCTACCTAATCTTATTGCTCTAACACCCTACAATTTTACGAATGGAGGAAAACATAGCCCGTCTTTCAGGAGGACCCACTAAATATCTTTTGACAGTCTGTCTCACAATTAGATCCTGTGAGCAAAGCCGTGAGGTCTCCTGTTGAGGTAATGGAGAATGGCCGAAGCTGCCACACATGGATTCAGGGACATAGGTACAGGCAGAGAAGGTTCCCTAAGAACTGAGAGTCATCAGCTCACCTGGTGTCAGTCACATCTGGAGCCATGTGGGATCTCTGAATGCCACTTTCATACTGAATGTTACTACATCTGAAAGACCAACAGTCTTCAGAAAGTCTCTGAGGAAATGACAGGAGCTCTCTGCAGATCTGAGAAGAGCTCTCAGAAGAAAATAAACAATTCTTTTTTTATTTTAATGGTTTAATTAATTTATTTTTGAGACAGAGAGAGAGAGAGAGCAAGCGATGGAGGGGCAGAGACAGAAGGAGACAGAGGATCTGAAGCAGGCTCTGTGCTGAGCCTGACACGGGGTTCCAACTCACAAACCATGAGATCATGACTTGAGCCGAAGTCAGACACTTACCTGAGTGAGCCACCCAGGTGCCCATAAATGGGATTCTTTTAGAAAGACTGCCACCAAGGAGCATGGGCATTTGGCCATGACCGTGACCTTCAGGAAGGCATTTGTTCCTGCTTCTGCTCTCTAGCTCTTAAACTGGTCTCGTCTCAAGAGACAGGTATATTTCTGAAGCCCCAAGGGGGGACAGGAAGATCCCCTTGGTGATGCGTCCACATGGGGAGGTGTAGTTCTGAGAGGCTATGCCGAAATATAGGACCACCAGCAGCCCCCCTGGAGTGAGAAAAAGAGCTGCCCCAGGAGCTACAGCAGAGGGATTCTCCAGGGTGGCAGAAACTGAACCCCCTCTTTGTGGCTCCGGACCCATCTATTACATTGTATATCACACCTGTCATTTTGTTAAAATACATAGAAAGCTATTATGATTCAAACGCATATGAGTTCTCCTATATTTATGAAAAGTTTCCATTAGCCATATCCCTGCCTTAGATAAACCTCATGGGATAATACACTGATACCGCCAGTGGAAACTAAAGATTTGTTAAAGGGGAAGCAATGTAGAGTACCTAAGCAGATCCACCGTGGAATACTCAGGTTTGGGGTTCTGGCCATAGCTCCGATTTGAACCCTGGACTGGTTAACCACGGGGATCTCATCTGTAGATGGAAAACCTACCTGGAGGACTCCTCTAGCTTTTACGTGTTAGAACTTTTAACAAGCCAGCTTTATAACCACATTTCACATATTGCCTCGTTTTCTTTCTGTTGTGAGTGCCTCGATTACACCAATAGTTTGAAAACACATCATGGGCAGAGACCCTCTATGTTACCCCCTTTACATACCCACTGAGATCTCATCAGAGCTCATAGCATGAGAGAGGCCAAGGAAGTGCTTTGCACAACAAATGTGCGAATGAATGGCCTTGAATCTGTCTAAACTCTACCTCATAGTTGCCAGACAGACATAAAATATTTTCTTCAACTCTGTGCAGTCTGGGTAATATGATCGCCTTTGCTTTAAGAAAACTGTTTGCACCAAAAATCTTACAAACGTTGGCAGCTGTCGGTGATTCTCTGCCTTCTAACTGGCATCTATGCAGTGAGGGGCTTGGCAGGAAGCATGAGGCACTCTCCAGAGGGGTGATTTGAGAGTTTGGGAAAGGAACTGTTTACAAGAAAAGCCGGAAGGGGTGATGCGCTAGTAACTGCAGTGAGCAGAGCCTTGAGGGGGGCCCTCGCTAGGCAGCGCCTAAGGGGAAAGTGGAGAGAGCTGAATGGAGAGGTCTGCAAAGAGGGGGATACCTTCCAGAGGGGGATGCAGCCGCCTGGCAGAGAGAAAGCCAGGAAAGGCAGCACCACATCGTCCTGTCCCTTTGGCCACCCGTATGGTGAAGCTTGAAGATGCACAATTATGCCGGAAAAACTTCTTTCAGTAATAACCCTCTTCCCTTCCACAGCCCTTTGAAAGGTCAGAAAAACTGGGGGGCAAGGGGAGACTACTGACTAGAAATAATACTACTGGAAATAATTTTGTTTTAAATGAGATTGTGTGACCAGAAAAAGCAAAGCAAGAAAGGAAGTCACAGACCAAACCACTGGAAGCAAAGGCAATCCATTCCAAGAGCACCTCAGAGAACCACCAGACTTGGGGCACCTGGGCAGAGACATGGCAAACCGTGGGGCACTTATGGGGGTTCATAATGAAGGGAATTAACTCCCTTCTTAGTTTCGGCTGACCCAAAAAGTTCTATATTCTGGCTCGCAGTTTCCTTGTAATATATTCCCAGTATTTCTTCATTCTTGCTTTCTTTTTTTTTTTTTAAATGTTTTATTTATTTCTGGGAGAAAGAGAGAGACAGCATGAGCAGGGGAGGGTCAGAGAGAGAGGGAGATACAGAATCTGAAACAGGCTCCCGGCTCTGAGCTAGCTGTCAGCACAGAACCCGACGCGGGGCTCGAACCCACAAACTGTGAGATCATGACCGGAGCCCAAGTCGGACGCTTAACCGACTGAGCCACCCAGGCACCCCACTTGCTTTCTTTTTTTAATGTTTACTTACTTTTGAGAAAAAGAGCACAAACGAGGGAGGGACAGAGAGAGAGGAAGACACAGAATCTGAAGCAGACTCCAGGCTCTGAGCTGTCAGCACAGAGCCTGATATAAGGCTTGAACCCACAAAATGTGAGATCATGACCTGAGCCGAAGTAACCGACTGAGCCACCCAGGCACCCCCAATTCCCAGTATTTCTATCAATGAGATGTATTCTTCTCATTGTTCCCCTTTGATTAGCAAATCTAGCTCTGGAGCTCCTTCTGGAATAACGGGAGCATGTAGGTTCTTCCCATCCCCACACTGACCTCGGGATATGGGGTCAGTCTTAACACAGCGAGCTACACAGCTGCACTGGGGGGTTCTCTTCTTAGAGACTAAGGAACACACAGCAGGTGTGTGTTTAAAAGGGCTCCAGTCTATACCACCATGGTAGATGCGGAGGGAAAGTGGAAGGAGAGGGGGATCCTTTGGAGAGGCAAGGACACCTTGAGCAGCAAACCAGAGCCGTCCACACTGTGAACACTGCCTCCCTCATTTTGCCCATGCTGCACGTGTTTGCCCTGAACAGAAGCCTGAAACCGCCTCATCCCACCCAGCGGGAAGCCCATGGGGGGAAACCTGTATTTAAGTGAAGAAGAAATCCATGTCAACTGTTCACACAACATGCCACACACACCATTCTGTACCTTGCTATTTCGTCCTACAGTTGAATCTTAAACTATAAGATAGTGGACATTTTCCCCATCGTGCAGAGAGAAGCTTCCTCATTCTCTGTTTTGTTTACAGCTAGATAGTATCCCATAGTACTGATGTACCATAATTTATTTACACAGTCCCTCATGATAGATAATTTAGGTTGTGTGGTCAAACTTTCCGATCTCTGCCAATCTGATAGGTGATAAATGATAACTCAGGGTAGTTTTAGGTGCAATTATTTTGTTTTGAGTGAAACTGAACATCTTTTCATGTCTCTTAGAAGAAACTCTTGTATTTTCCTGTCAGCACTCCATTTATATCCTTTCCTGATGCTTTTTTTTTCCCCCATCAAGCTGTTTGTCTTTTATTACAGATAAGGAAGCAATATCTAAATTTGGGGGTGGGGATGAAAAACAATGGAATCAAAACTTGTAAAAGCCCACTAGTCATTATCTCTGAATTAAAACACAATGTAATTATATTTAGAGGACAGATTAACTCCACCGTCCACAGCATTTTTTCGACTTCATAAAATTAGCTTAGCAGAAAAGAAAATACACTTCCAAAGCCACTAAACTCATGACCTGAAGACGAGAAAGAATCTTCCAGATTATTTAGCTCTATTGCTTCTTTGTATAGGTTTAATGGAGAGAAATCAAGGCAAGCTGCCTTAGTTAATAGAATTAGTTAATAGAAAAACCTCCAGGCTACTAGCCCAGGGATCTTTGTACTCTATTTTGTTGCTCCTTTTAATCTGCTATTTAGAGAAACCAGAATTTTCTGTCCTTGGCTGAAAGTTTCTTTTCAAAAGATATGTGACTAGCTTGCGCCAAACCCTTTGAAGAAAGCCCGGAACAGCTGAGCCCGATTTTGCTGGGCACTTCTGCTTCCCTCGCTCCCCCCAGCCTTGACCTTAAGCTTCTATAAAGGAAAGAGTTCAGCAACTCTGGGTAAACAAACACATATTTTGGGTTTCTCTCCGGTGATAGAGGCACAGAACAAGGCAGCCCGGGCAGAGGTGTGGTCAGGAAAACCTCAGAGCCCGGCACTGTGCTGTATCCCACCATCCAAGGTAAACATACAGCTGAGTGAAGTTTCATGCCCTTGGCTCTTTGCCTTTATGTCTGATCCCCTATAAAAGGACGTAATATTTGATGAGAAACAAAAGATTTGAGTGAACCAGGTAATAATCACGTACTGAGAGGAGATACAGGAGCTTCATTGTTTAGATCCTGGATTAATAAATGACAAGGGGTATAAAACTCCAAATGTAAGGATTCCAGCAGAAGCAGTGCCTAGGGAACAGTACAGTCCCTACTTAGAGCTCTGGGCTCAGAACAGATACATTGGAGGATGAGAATCAGAGGCGAAGCTCTCTTCTTAAGTAGAGCAGAAACCAGTTCGTGGCCACATGTCATTCTGGCAGTCTCTGAAGAAGAACAGGGATTCCTGTGCGACAATGAGAGAATGGGCTGCGTTGTGCCACGAGGGAGAGAGGGTAGCAGACCACGTCTGATGGATCCCACGCAGGGCTGTCCAGGAGAAAACTGCCAACCCGGTCAGGAATGCCCTGTACAGTTGGGCAACTTGTGCACTGCTCAGAGGCACTATCTGAAAGGACTGCACAGGCTGAAATCCAGCCTGCCTATCACTATTGTGTGTGGGAAGGGGTTCTTTTTGCAAAGGCACCTCAGGGCTACAACTGCCTAAAGAGGAACAGCTTTTCCTAATTCAGGCAAAGGTTGTCATTAAGCCTCTTGGCAGCCTGAGATCTTATTATAAATGCAGAATCTCAAGCCCTCGCCCCACCCCAACCACTCAATCAGATTCTTTCCATTAACAGCATTCCAGGTGACTTATACACTCACTAGTCTGAGAAGCACTGCCCTAAAGCACACAAGAACATTTTTCACTTTGGGGAGGGCGAAACAGATAACCTGGAAGTGTTTTGCATAGAGAAGAGGTGGGGTCGCACTCAGGCCTCCTGAGTTCCAGCCCCTTACTGGCTTTTCTAGTCACCTTTTATTAACTCTGCTCTGTTTGATCATCGTAGCGCAGCACAAGGACACATGACCTGAGTCCCTCCTTACTTTTAGAGTTCTAAGCCTCCCGGAATCCTCAAGACTTGCAACATCTTTTTTTTTTTTCCCCAAGACTCCCTGCTCACTGTGGAATGGGGATCCTCAGATTATAGAGCAGAGCAGCAGAGGCTTTGGTCCCGATCCTGTTCAGAGCTGCATCCTGGATTCGAGCTAGTGCCCATGTCTAAGAGCTCACAAAAGTGCAAGGAGAGGGCGGGTATCCAGGGCAGACAGTGTCACCCTGCATGTGCATCCTGCTCTTCTACTGGACTTTTTTACTTGTCTTATTCTTATTATTTTTATTTTTATTTTTAGGAGAGCACAAGCAAGGGTAGGGACAGACAGGCAGGGAGAGAGGATCCGAAGGGGCTCTACACTGACAGGCTGACAGCAGTGAGCCCGACACGAGGCTCAAACTCACAAACTGTGAGATGATGACCTGAGCCGAAGTCAGACACTCAACCAAACAAGCCACCCAGGTGCTCCTTTACTTACCTTCCTATTTAGAGTTTTAGTATTTTTCTTAGGGCCTCAGCCACCCACTTGGCCTGTCATATGGTCCCCAAGAACCTGCCCCTGTTCTTTGCACTCCAGTCCATGTAGACAGATTGTACCTCTACACGTGGAAGGTCTTTCAACTGAAGTCAGTCCATTATTGTTGGTATAATTTCTCTCAATTACTTTCTATTTCTTTCTTTCTCTCTCTCAAATGAAATACTCTTATTAGTACTACTAGATGATGACCAGCCTACAGGAACAGAGGGAAAGTCTTGAGCCAGAAGTATTGAAAAAAACAATATTTAAAAAAAAAAAAAACTCAGATGCATTGTAAAATTCAATGCATCTGTAAAATTCTGGTTATAATGCATCCATTTGAAGTAGCAAGCATCAGCTCACGGTTAACCTGTCCACTTACCACTGTGGTAAAGAGAAAAGCTGTTCTGTTTTTCTCCTTAGGTTTTCTCATTGTTGCTTTCTTTCTGATCTTTCTCCTCTCCCCTACCCACTCTCTCCTTTCTCTCTCTTTCTCTCCCTACCGCTTCCCACCAGAGGGGACCTCTTTCACTTTTCTCTAAGCTGATTATGTTTTCCCAAGCTCTCCTTTGTGAGTCCCAGGAAAGAAAGGAAGACAGTGGAAACAGGTGTCCACAGCAGGCTTTCCCAGTGTGAGAGTCCATTTCCAATCAGGGGCTCCTCCATCTGCACCCCTCCATCCCTCCATTCCTCATGGCTCCAGGGGCTGGCGCCTTGGGACCCTGCTGCTTGTGCACACAGAGGCTGCCATCTCTCCAGCTGCTGAGCCTCCTTGCTCAGGAAGCCATTGATGTCTGTCTCTGCTCACGGACCTTCCTCTCTTCCATCTCCACTTCTAGACATTTTTCAGGTAGGCCGAAAGATGTGGAAGGAATTTCCACCCAATACTTTCTATTAAAACAAAAGCCAGAGGAGGAGCATGGGTTTTAGGCTGAGAGAGTAGGAGATGGGGTCCAAAGTTTAAGAAAAGTGGAGACTTTACATTTTTGTGTGACCACTGGTCAGGGATACAGAAGGGAGGCCGGGTGGCCTTGTGACTTTCTCCCAGCCTGCTGGTGCTAGTGAAGAGGAGGCTTGAGACTCTTATGTGTTTTCTCTCTCTCTTCTCTTGCTTGCTTGGCCTTCCTGGCAAGGAGGATGTTTTTCCAGAGGAGTCTCGGCTCACTGACAATCAAGTCATAGGGAATGTAGAAAGGAAGGAGACATTCCAAGCCACTGATCTCCTTATTTGATCTGTCGCTTCACCTCTCTGACTCTGAATTCTATTGGACATAAAATTCGGGTAATGCCAGTGATCCAATCCACTGCATGGGGATATGATCTAACCATGTTAGATAATGTGTGCGAAAGAATTTTGCAAAGTATAAAATTGCTCTAGGAGTAGAAGGAGCTACTGATATCAACTCGCCACTTCAGGGCTCTGTGGATATAAGTTTGGGGATGAATTCTTTACCAATCAAAGAGTTTACAATATAATCAGGGAGTTAAGACATAGAGTTGTCGATAACAGCTGATAATACGAGACAGCATGGAGTAAGGAACAGATATTTGGTACAGTACAAATGAGTAGCTATAGAGCTACAAGTTGTAACACACACACACACACGCACACACACACACACAGATCAAAGAGTGATTTAGGAAGGTCCCACTGAAGAGATGAGAACTATTAGGGTTTGAATTGTGTCCCCCCCAAAAATATGTTGAAATCCTAACCCCCAAGACATCACATGTGATCTTATTTGGAAAGAGGGTCCTTGCAGGTGTAATTAGTTAAAATAAGGTCACACTAGGTAAGGGTGGGCCCTTTAATCCAATATGACCAGCATCCTCATAAGAAGGGCAGAGAGAGGGGCACCTGGGTGCCTCAGTCAGTTAAGTGTTCAACTCTTGGTCTCAGCTCAGGTCATGATCTTACGGTTCATGAGTTTGAGCCCCATGTAGGTTTTGCACTGAGAGTGTGGAGCCTGCCTGGAATTCTCCCTCCCTCTCTCTCTCTGCCCCAACCCACTTGTGCTCTCTCTTGCTTTCTGTCAAAATAAATAAATAAACTTAAAAAAAATTTTTTTAAAGAAGGGCAGAGAGAAACACAGGGAGAATGCTAAATGAAGACAACACACATGCACACACATGCACACACACACACGAGCAGAAATACCATGTGGTGAGGAAGGCTGCTGGCAACCATGAAGCTAGGAAGAGGCAAGGAAGGGTCATCCCCTACAGATTTCAGAGGGAGCACAGCCCAGCCAACACCTAATTTTAGACTTCTGGCCTCCAGAACTGTGAGGCCAACATCTATTATCTTAATCCACCCAGTGTGGGCACTTTGTTCAAGCAGGCCTCGGAAACTAAAGCAGCAGCTGAACAGGGTCTTGTGAGCTGTGCTGATGTGTCAGAGGCAAAGAAGAAGGGCAGGAGATTCTTTGTATGACATTGGATCACAGGGGAGTGTTTCCCGGTCAAGTTAATCATTTCTCAACATGTGCTCATATACTGGAATACTATCTGTGTTCCAACTGGATAAGATCATCAAGTTCTATTTTACTATCTAGTAATGTGTATTATCATAACTTTGCTACCCAGTGTATTTGGTTTGGCTGCACAAACCCTTTTTAAATACTTCTCCTTGCCCGTTATCTATTTGTTGTCTATGAAGAATCATGCTGACCCTGTTCTCATTTTTTAAAAATCAGTGTTTGGCTTTCACGTTGATTGATAACACAGATCTTAGCGGTGCCCAAATTTCCTGATAAATTTTGACATTCAGAGGAGGAAAGTAGCATGAGAGTTGCAATAAGAAACTCCTAAAGCACTCTGAGCACTGTTTGGTACTCAACAGATTTTGCTTCAAGGAAATCCTGTTCTCTGAAGAAGCTGTTATGGTCTACTGGACCAGGATCCTACCTTGAGAAAGATCTAAAAGCCATATTTACACGTACAGCTGTCATAGATCCAAAGTAGCCATTAGTAATGATTGGGTAAATAGAATAACTTCAAATGTCCCTAAATACATATTTGCAGGATAATAGGCTATTGGATGAGGTGTTCCTCTTTTAAATAAGCCCAGTTTTTAACAAGGAAACTCTGGTGAGGTTACAAGTACACTGGGGAAGGCTGCCTCATTTCTGTGAGTTACCAGTTAACATATCATGGATGTATCTGATCACATCTTGGCATCCTTTGGGATCTCTAAGGATGAGGTGGGCGATGCAACATTTATTTAATGCAAAGTTCAGGATACTAATCAGTGTTCTAAGTTTAGAGCAAAGGCTTTTGCTTACATGTCCCCAGAGTTAGTAATAGATGTCTATATGCTACTTGCCTTGTTTCATAAAATCTAACAGAAATCATTCATTTAAACTCAAGTAACCATTGGTCTAATTCAAGCATCACCTATGCATCATAAAGATTAAAATTTTATAGTCTGGAGGCCAGACTGCCTGAAATTCAACATGCTAGCTCTGAAACCTTGTCCAATTTATTCAACCTTTCTGAACCTCAGTTTCCTCATCAGTGAAATAAGGATGACAGCAGTATCTATTTCATATGGTTGCAGTGAGGCTTACCTGAGTTGATACAAAGTAGGCATTTAGGCAGGGTCTGGCACATGGTAAGCTCTCAGTGAGTGCTTCTGAATTTTTGCTTTTAGCTAAATTATATCAAGTCCAACCAAATAGTTTGCACTAATCAGAAATTCTACTCGGCAATGGTATGTGTCTCAAAGTAACTTTTAAGTTATTATGAAATAATTTATTTCTAAGATGTCTCTTAAAACCTGGTTTATACAAGGGAGAAAAATAAAAGGGGTCATTGGTGGTTAAAAAAAAAAATATTGGAAATCACTGTGTTTGGGGTTTTTTAAAGATGATTTTGTTTACATTGTGTTGACACATTATTCAAAATCATAAAGGGCACACCCACTCAGAGAACCCAGTCTTTATGAGCACTATAATCCTAAAACAATGATAGTGACTTCGTATTGGACACAGTATCTAATCTGTCAATTTCCCATTAACATATCCGAAGAGATTCAGAAAAATACAAAAATGAAAATGGAAATGGAAAAACACTCTAACACTAAAATCTGGGAGGAATCTCTGCTAGATTCAAATTTTTCCTGAAGAGAAGGAAAAACCCCCTCAGGATGATAAACGCAAAATGCAAAGCACCAAAATTAAAACCCACACTGGACAGAGTAGCTGCAGCACTGGGGCTGCTGAGTTCCCAAGACAGCCTCTGCATTCTTCTATCATATCATTTGCCACATCATATGGATACTCTCTATTTATAGGCCTAAATTTGAGTCTACATTGTAGGAAGACTGCACTAGTCATATCTGCATCTCCAATAACTTGAAGGGAGCTGAACAAAGAGAGACAGTGAAGATCTGGGATATCTGAGGTCTTTCCCTGAGCTGTTGGCTGAACACCTACCTGCACATGTATGAAGCGTGATACCATGTGGAGGGGAAAAGAATCACCAGAAAGCAGTTGACAGAAAAAAATTTCTAGAGCATAACAAAGCTAAAGATCATTCCTGCTTTGACCAGTTCAGGAGGAGAGACCTCCTAATACGCAAGCATCAGCAGTGCTGTACTACAACGGGCTCGTACAAACTTAAGAAAGCTGATTGTTACATCTCAGGGATTTTGAGAGCTGTTTGATGTTACATCGGTAGATTGAAGCTGCCTGTGATAGGAAGTAAAGAAACACTTTATATTGGGCTTTTATTTTTTTCTCAGAGAACCGGTTGTTAAATATTCACCAGCACACAACTGAGCCTGGAGTAGAGTCTTTAGAATGATCCATGTGTTAGTAGTTTAGTAATTTTGTCCTGGGACAAATCTACCCTAGAAAGAAACAAAAACAAAAACAAAAACAGGCAAGCCTCAGAAGGGTCAAGCTGACCTACGAGTAACTTCACATTAACTTAACCTCAGTTAAGGTCAGACACTCTGGAAAGTAATACAACAAAATCCAGCTCTTAACACAATAACATTAATAATAATATGACTAGCCTTACATCCATTAAATAAATTTAATTCATTTCTTTATTTCACAAAGAAAACTCCAGGCCCAGAGGATTTTACTGAATTCTATGAAACATTTAAGTAAGAAATAAAACCAAGTCTATACAGACTTTTCTAAAAAATAGAATTCAAAATGCTACGAGGCCAACATCACCCTGCTATCAAGACAACGCAAGAACATTACAAGACATTACCTTACATTACATTATATGACATGACAAGGACACTGCAGGCCAATATCCCTCGTGAACATGGATATAAAATCCTTAATGAAATATTAACAAGTCAAATCCATCAATCAATGAGGATAATAATAAATGATAAGCAAGTGTTGTTTATCCCAGGAATGTGATGTCAGTTTAACATTTGAAAAATCGATCCATATAATTCACCATGTTAACACATTAATGAAAGAAGTCAGATGTAAGACTCTGGACCACATGATTCCGTTTATATGAAATTCTAGAAAAAGCAAAACTGGAATGGCAGGGAGCAGATCAGTGATTGTCCGCGGCTGGGATAGAAGGAGGGGATGGACTGCAAAGGAGCACAAGGTGGTATAATGGAAACGTTACATTTCTTTTTTTTGTAATTGAAGTATAATTAACATACAATGTTATATTAGTTCCTGGACTATGAAGTAGTGATGGGAGAAATATTAAATTTCTTAATAATGGAAGTCATTATGTGACATGCCAAAATTCATCAAACTGTACATTTAAAATGGAGGGATTTCATTTAATGTAAATTATACTTCAATAAAGCTGATATAAATATTTTTTGGCCCAAATCAGCAAATGCCCTCATGGCAAAAACAGCTTCTACGACCTTCTTGTTTCTCCAGGTCTCCTCTTTCCCTTCCTTGTTTAGCCCTTAGCATGCGTCAGCTCTGAATGGCTTTTCTCAATGCCCTGCCACCACCAGAAATGGCAGTCAGTCATGGGTTCTCTCAATGGAGAGTGTCTGAAAAATGTGAAATGTGGACTCTCGGGCTCCTCTTTCCTTCCCTTCTTCTGTCAAGTGAGTGAGGGCTTAAGGCTGGGCCCTTTGATAGACTCTTTTTGGTTCAATTGAAGCATTCATTTATCCAGTGACACTAAATATGTTCAAGGACTGGACTTAGGAGTCAGATTCTAGAGCTGGTTCTATGTGAGCTTGAAGAAGTGAACAAATTGCTTAACATCCTTGGCTGTACTATCATCCTTCAAAAAAGTAAAGATTGATCATCCTTAAAGTGTTTCCAATAAAGTCTGAGTCATTACTTTCCAAAGGCAAGACTTCTACACATTTACTACTCTTTTTTTTTATACCATTACTTAGAACTGGTCATCTGCCTTCTATTCATCACTTCAAAAATCATGTGTGTAATATTTTAATGCTCAATTATATTCAGTTTAGTAGCTTTAATATACAATAATCCCTCATCCATCTAGCACTCAGATCTCTTGAGTTCTCAATTCTCCAGAATAAAATCGAGGATCAGATAAAAAGCTTTGAAACAAGGAGAAGGACGAGGGCTCTAAGCAGTCTATTCAAAGACTGGGGAGTTTTTCTAAAAAAAGAAACCCATAGGCTTATTTAGGGTTAACTCATTGTGTACTTTATATCCAAACATATTAAGATTAATTAATTTGTTCTCAAACCCATGCTAGATAATCATCAGCAAATTAAAAGGTACTGACAAACCAATTACAAGGGAAGAGATAGAAAAACCATAAAGTACAGGTACAATAAAGTACAGATGATTCTATTGTAGAAAATAAACTGTCCTGAACACATACTTCCAATAGGTCCTGAGGGAATGGCTGGTTTTTTGGAGCTAAGTATGATTACTAATCTCATTAATGCTACTGTCTTATGTCAAGAGACAACTTCCCACATGTTCAGGAAACTGGATGGATTTCTCCAGAATGACTCAAACTTGGACAGTTTTGGAAAGTTGATGTTTACTATGGTATATTTCACTTAGCAGCTGCTTCACACGTGTAAATGTTGTGTTCTTAACCCTACTGAAGCTACCTGAGGGAAAGACCAGGTCAGATACATCTCTGTGCCTCCCAAAGCAACCATCTACAACTATATCATGAGATCAGTGACACCACCGTCACATAGGCATAGTTTAGAGGAGGGACCCAAATGCCTAGACTGAGCCTGGCACATAGCTGGTCCTCAGTTAATGTTGGTGGAATGAATGACATTAGTGAGAGGTGCAGTTCCAGGAGTACTTGAATTACTATCGATTTAGCAATCCCTGTGCTTTCTTCAAAGCTGCATTATGTGCTTGGAGTGCCATCCCTTCTCTCTAAAAAATTTGCCAATCTTCCCTACACAAGTAATATCTGAATTCCCACAAATCCCCGAGGATTTTCCTGAAAAGGTCTGATGGTTTCTCTTCAATCCCATGAAGAGCGGATCACCAACTCCCATGGCCTTTGACCCTATGCTCTTCTCAAAATGTTCTTGCTCTGGGGGAAAAACTCAGAATTTCTCTGATCTCTGACTCAGATTTGGTGGTAATAGTTCACAGATTGGGTTTAAGGTGTATATTTTATTTCTCTTTCTATGTTCACATCATATCATTGTCTTATATTACATGTTTGTAGTGTCTTGGTGAAACGTACCTTTGTAATGACTTTTTACAGTTTCCTGTAGCCAATTAAGTGCTTAAAAATATCTTAAGAAACAGGAATTAAGGAGTCAAAGATCCAAGCACCTCCAAATGAATATTTTGGTTGGATGCTTTCTGAAAACAAAATATTTTAGAATTAAAAAAGAGAATTAATTTATGACTGACTCTTCTGTAAACTTCTGGAACAGGTCAACAAGTCTCTTGTGTACCTCTTATGAAGCTAATGTAAGGCTATGTGAGGGAGATAATACCAAAGTGATAGAACCTGCCAGAATAATTCAACTGGAGTATTTCATATATTTGTCTTTGTACAAATGTGATAATAAAACACATTTTAATCTCAACAAATTCAAGAAAAAATACCACATACAAGACTATGTGTATAGACTTTAGAATTTAGAAGTGCTATGGGTACAGAGTCTGTGTAGAAAACCCATTTCCTGCCCTGGAGGAGTTGTAGATCTCGGTGGGAAGAGACAAAAGCTATCCCGTTGATGTAGTTTCAACTACATCATGAAACCATGTGTAGTATCCAAGTGCTAAATGGAATATTTGCCAAGGAGCAAAACATAGGGCCTATAGGATCTTTGCCTCTAAATGTGCTTCAAGGTACTATACCCAAAGTATGAGAAAATATCCAAAACCCCAAACTGTCTCTTCCAGGGACCCACTGGTTGAATAACAAGCATTAAGGAAATATTTCTGGCACCAGTAACACCCACCGAGCAGGTGGGAGGTAAGGATTATTAGCCCATCGACTGTGATGCAACCAAAACGTCAATGAGTTGGGTTATAAGAGTTTTTTCAAAGCTTTATCCCTATTACATCCTTGCCTGGATTTAGCTTAACACCTCTGTAGAGTCACAGCTGAAACAAACTCAGAGTTAGGCCCAAACATTTGGGAGGATAATAAAACACACCACAGCTGGGGGATGTCAAGTCTGCCATTCTCCCAGAACAAACGGCAGCCTGAGATAAACAAGCAGTCATGCATATTTATGCTGGGAAATTCCTTAAATGTGCACTTATAGGGGCATCTGGGTGGCTCAGTTGGTTCAGAGTCTGACTCTTGACTTCAGCTCAGGTCATGAGACGAAGCCCCACATCAGGCTCTGTGCTCAGCGTGGAGCCTGCTTGGGATTCTCTCTGTCTCTCTCTGTCTGTCTGTCTCTCTCTGCTCCTCTCCCCCACTTGCACTCTCTTTATTGTGTGCTCGCTCTCTATCTCTAAAAAAGAAGTACACTTATTTGTGCAGGAAATGTGCCAAATTTTCCCATTCAGTGAAAAGCATAACCATCTTGATACTAGGAGGCATTCTCTTTTCATGAACTGGTTTGAGATCTGTTTTCACTCTAGGCACAAGAATTTGTGATTAGTTAGGATTTTCCAGTTTGCACCTGCAGTTTCTTGACTGAATTTTAAAAATCAGATTCCACAAAACCTGGGTGGCTTAGTCCATTGAGCACCTGACTCTTGACTTTGGCTCAGGTCATGATCCCAGGGTTGTAAGATCGAGCCACACATCAGGCACAGCACTGAGGATGAAGCCTGCTTGGGATTCTCTCTCTCTCTCTGTCTCTGCCCCTCCCCCATCCCCATGCTTTCTCTAAAATAAAAAATATATATACATTTTTAAAAAATAAAATAAAATTCCATGCAGTTAAAATATTACTTGCTTCTCTCAAATCAAGTTTAAAAAACAAACACATTAATAAATGTCCACTCTAAAGTTGCTAATTCATTGGCCTGCTTATATTTCTAAGATTTTTAGTCACAAACATTATGACTTATCCTAGGATTCCAGAAAATTTAGTAAAAGTGATTCTCTCTAAATATTACCTTGGATAAAACAGAATCATAGAGTATTAGAGCTCTACATAAGTACTGGGGAATATCAAGTCCCATTTCTTCATTTTACAGTGGAGATTTTGAGAGATCAGAAGATTATCAAGAAAATGCCATAGCTAATTAGTGGAAGAATCCCACACATGCTTCTATCTTAGTGAGAATTTAATGAAAATTGTTGAATGTCTTGTCTATGCTAAGAACTTGCATGTTCTTGTCTCTGGATTTATCGAGATGGAAATATTTCTCAAGGAGTTGACACTCAAATTTACAGTCAAGACTGCTTATAGTTGGATCTTAGAAAAATTGTTCAATATTTAATGCTTTCTTTGGTTTAAAAAAAGATCTTTCTTAACTATCTCAATTCATGGAGGATGGCAGTAATGCGCTTCAGATCCTAAGAACTGAAAAGGATCCTCATTATCCCATTGTGAATTATCCAGATGTCTAAGTTCTGATGCTGCATGAAGAAGTAAAAGCAGTTTTAATAGGAAATTTTGGGGGGGTGCCTGGGTGGGTTAGTCAGTTAAGCATCTGACTTTGGCTCAGGCCATGATCTCACAGTTCATGGGTTCAAGCATCGCATCTGGCTCTGTGCTGACAGCTCAGAGCCTGGAGCCTGCTTCAGATTCTGTCTCTCCCTCTCTCTCTCTCTACCCTCCCTTGTTCACGCTCTGTGTCTCTCTCAAAAATAAACATTTTAAAAATTATAAAAATTAAAAAAAACAAAAAAAAAAGAAACAAAATAAGAAACTTATTTCTAAGATTTTTAGTTTGATTCTTAGAGATCTAGTTCCTGCTACTTTTTAATTGGGAACTTTGTTCTCAATTCCAAATAGACTTTATACCCATGGTTTTCAATAATGGAGATGACCTGCAATTGTAGAGATGAATGAACAGAAAGTGTAGCAACTTTTCTAGGGTCTCACCTCTAGTATTGGCAGCACTGAGCCAATCACCTAATGCTCCCATCACCCAGAGATCGCTAATCTCTGTGCAAAGAGCTAAAGAATTTGCCTTGCATTTAACATGGCTTTTCAATCAAGGTAAGAATTTGATGGCAGGAGAAGAAGTAAAAGATGCCGAGGAAAGATCTTATGGAAGATCAAGTAAAATTTGTTTTCCCTTCACTTTAGCTAAAGAAATGACATGTCTAAAATTGATCCTAATCCTAAACGTACATTCCAGGGATAAGACTTGCCCGTTTTAAAGTGTGCTCTGGTGCAATTAAGAGACACACTTAAGATAGGGATTACTCTTGATTATACTCTTTAGGGTTCTTTTTTAAAAAGAGAGCACACAGAAGAAACTGTGACGCTCCCTAGCACCATCACCCCTGCCGCCTCGCTCTTGCAGTGAGTGATAATATAAGGCTAAAAGGAGTTCACAGGTGTTATGGACTGAATGTGTCTCCCCAAATTCATGTGCTGAAGCCCTAACCACCAGTGTGATGGCATTTGGAAGTGGGAACTCTGGGAAGTAATGAGGGTTAGATGAGGTCATGAGGATGGGGCTTCCATGATGGGATTAGTTCCCTTGTAAGAAGGGGAAGGGACCCAAAGGCAATCCTATGTTAATGCACTCTTTCGAGCCCTCTCTCTCTCTCTTTCTCTCTCTTTCTCCTCTTTCCTCCCTCCACCACGTGAGGACACAGAGGGAAGGGAGCCATCTGCAAGCCAGGGACTGAATCTGCCACCACCTTCATCTTGGACTTCCCAGCCTCCAGGACTGTGGGAAAATAAATGTTTATTGTTCAAGCCACCCAGCTTAGGGTATTTTGTGATGGCATCCTGAGCTAAGACACAAGGTCTCCAAACCAGGTTTTGGTTCTTATTTGGTATCTTTCCAAAGACCACCCACAGTTTCCTTCCTTGTAAATGTGAAGGAGATGTCAGTGTCTTGAGCAAACAGGCTAGAAATGTGCTGTCTCCCTCAGGACAAGGACTGGCCTTATTCTACATCTCAGAGAATAAGACACCCACTGTACCACCTCTGGACTGTATCCTTGGCTGTAGACACCACTAGTTACATTACTTCAGCCTGCCCAGTAGCCCGTGGACCAACCCAGTGGCCGTCGGTCCAAATAATAAATACTGAGGCTTCTGCTCTGTCCTTGGGAACACAGAGGTCTCACCTTCGATCATTTTACAGACTAGCTGGGGGGAGTCCAGGCCATCTCTAGGCTATCAGGCCAGGCTCAGATCTACATAGTGCCCAGGCCTCCAATCCACCAGATCTGCTTGCTCCTTGGCATGGAGCATGAGGGAAATGGAACAGTTTCTGCCCTTGATGATAATATCCTTGGTAGCTGTGTCATGATGACAGAGGGAGCCCAGATTGGGTAGATGGAGGGTGACTTTCCTCAGCAGTCCCTGGTGGCCTGCTCTCCTTGGAGCCCCATCAGCTGCAACCCTTCCCAGTGGTTCAGCTGCCTCCCTGAGCCACTGCACAGCCACAGTACCCACGGCGAGCAGCAACTCTTAGCAACGGGGCATGTTCTCCCGATGGTCTTTCTCATGCATCCTCACGCTGCTGGTTTGTAACCACCAAAGGCCCTGGGGCTGGGCTGCACTGATCTCTCTTAGCATGCCACCAGAGGGTAGCTCACAGCAGGGCCCCCCTGCAAGCCCCCGAGATGACAGTGGGGCTGCTTGTCTCTGTCTCTGCACAGAAGACACCACCAGCACCACCAAGTTCAGCATACCTAACACGGTGTGCCAGCTCACTCCTCCATTAGTAAAATGACCAGCTCATCCAATGCTCATTGCTTCAACCAACAGCAGTGCTAAGCTCATCCTCCAGGCCAGAGACCTCTTCCCTCTTTCCTCATAGTCAACTGAGCCAAGACTTCTAGGCCAGAATTCCGCACTCTTCACAATTCCCTGCCTTACACTACTTACACTTTGGACCTCTATTCCAACCGGCTTCTTGGACTCCAGCCTTCAATGTCTCTAATTAATTTCCTACCCAGCCTTGCTGATCCATTCATATTCATGCTCAGTCATCTCCGGAAGTTCCCCATTCTTGACAGTTTTAAATCCAAACACCTTGGCAAGACCTTTAGGACATTACACCACCAGAACTTGACCCAGCTTTCCTGAGCCACCTGTCCTGTGCCCTACCTTACGCCTTACATTCAGGTCTTTCTGTATTCCTGGAATTCACCCCAAATGTCCCTATTGTGTCTGCTCACCAGAAAGGCTCACACTTGCTGCCATCAGCCTATCTATCCCAATTCCAGTTGGAAAGCTACAGTTCTTTAGTTATTCCATCTTCTCAACCTGAATTTATACTGTTTTCCAAGTTCATGTGTTACTTCATTAATTAATAGGATGACCCTACATTCCAACTGGTTTGGGACAGTCCTGGTTTATGTCTGATGTTCCTATTTATTAATAATCCCCTCTTTTTGATCTCAAAAATGTCCAGATTAGGACAATACAAGATGTTGTCACTCCATATATATAATTCTTATATTCTAAAACTTTGTATTCTAACTCTTTACATACTTATTTATGTCCTTCCCTCTCTGTCCCTAGGTTCAAGGTCAGGAATAGCACCTCTCTCCAGGTTGCCTTTCCCCAGGGCCCAGCCAGTGCTACATAGGAGATACACAGTATTAATTATTTTAAGTGCATTTTTGTTGGGACTCAAGGGATGAATCTGATTTGAAAAGGCAGAGAGTAGAGACATTCTTAAGATTATTCCAGTGATATTAGGGATAATACTAAGATATTCTACCACAGAAAGTATACTTAATTCTTAGTGTGTCCCAGACTTGACATGAGGCTTTCCTGATCTGCTGAAGACAGAGCACATGTGAGGTTTCTGAATGTGAATTTAAGACCCTAACTACATGCTAAACACTTAAAGAATAATAGTTTAAAGGGATGTCCATTTACTGGCCTGCCTAGGATGCTCACATGTCTCAATTCAGTGCTAAATCTAAAGATAAGTAGTAAGGAGGAAAAAATGAGAAACTTATTTTAGATGTTAGTGATATATGTCGTGCATTAATGCATACAAATGCTATTGGAAACTGTGTTTTTGGAAATACATAAGTGAGTGTTTAACTGTTGAATTCGTGTGTGTGTGTGTGCGCGCACGCACGCGTGCGCACATGTGCTAGACACACAGTGTGAAGGCCAAACTCATGCTGTCACTGTAAATCCAGTGATCTTCAGTCTTTGTCCTGAGTCTAATCCCAGCCCTCAGGACAAAGATTCTTAAACCACCTATAACAAGAACTGCCCTTTGACTCACCTGGAAGGCAAACGGATAAAGAAGAAAATCATCAGGGCAGGGGCAGGGTGAGGCAAGGATCACAGCACTGTTTGGGGGACATGGCTGGTACTGGGGGAAGGAGAAGTTTAAGTATAGCAGGGCATGTGTTGGAATTATTCTCTTGACCAGTCTCCAGGGGTCAACACTGGGGGCCTAGGGTTGTCAGTCTTAGTGCTCACGTGAAGCACAGAGCTTAGCAGTCCCATCAAGTTCAAGGTTGTAAAGGTAGAAGGAGGCTTCCACACTTGCCTTCACCTGTTGGAGCACTGAATGAAAGTACAGCAAGGCTGTGAGAATACAGAGACCACTGGTAGCCTCTCGAGATCTGGGGACCCAGCATCACCAAAGGACTCTGGGGTGGGTATTCTTGCAGAGACGATGAAACCTGTTTGATGAGGTCAGGGCCACTGACAGTGAGGACAAGATGGGCAAATCCAGATGGCCATTCTTGAGCTGTGTAAGATCCTAGGAATTCTGAATGACCAAAGGAAGGCGTGAGAATACCCAACGTTTTGAAGAGGAGATTAAGTTAAAGAAATACTGATTTGTCGCAGATATGATGACTCTACTGGACACCCCCAACACCAGCTGGTCATTCTTGGGAAACAAAGCTGTGTGTGTGTGTGTGTGTGTGTATGTGTGTGTGTGTGTGTGTGTATGACTGGATTTACTGAGTTTACATTCATATCTGGATGCTGGAAATCCCACTTCTGACTGCCTACATCTTGAGTGGTTTTTTAGAGAGTGGATAGAGAAGTAGACAGCTTGCTCATCATGGGAGCACTCATCAACTACATTTGGAGACGAATTTCACTGATGTTCCCCTCCTGGGATTTCTGGTCCTGATGACATCTAGAAGCATAGCCAGCCCAATGCAGAAGTGAAGTCAGAACACTCAGGAAGGCAGAGTAAATGGATGTCAATGTGATCGGAAGTTCTGAGTTCTAAGGGAGCATCCCAGGACTTAGAAACATTTCTTTCATGTATGCCCCTGACAGAGGTATCTGAAATCCTTCCATTACAGCCACACTCTGTAGGTCTTCAATGCTATTTGTGATGGGCATGGGAGCACTGGACAGGATAAGTGGTCAGAGAAGCCTCCAACTGGGACCTGACCAAGGATGACAGGGCTATAAGACATGGATGTGTTAGCTGGTGCAAAGTTTCCAAAAGGAGCAAGGTCAGAGTCCCATGGTGCACAAGCAAGTGTGGAGCTGGAGAGGAGCTGCCACAACAGGGGTTGATTATTCTTCTAAGGGGGTCCCAATCCAGGAGGGCAGACAAGCAGTAAGCCCCTCTTTGTGTGTTAAAATTCAGCAACCCAAAGACTTCCAGTGCTGGCCGAAATGTAGTGTGCTCACTACAGCCTTTCTACTCTACTGATTACAACAAAAATACTAGACAAAATAAAAAAAGCAAATGCCCGAGGGCTCTGAAAAGGAAACAATATCAGGCAGATTGGGGAGGGAAGTCCAGACTTACATGACAGTGACTTTATTGGTTTTTTTGTTTGCTCTGTTTTATTTTCTTCTTCATCCTCTGGCTTTGACCTGAGGGTGGTCAGAGTTGCTAAGCTGCATATTAGGTACAGTTAGCAAAAGTTCTGAGAGAAATCCCCTTTTCCTGGCCGTAAGACCAGGTAAAAGTGCCCTCATGGCCCAGAAAGTGTGGAAGAAACTCTCATTGTTTTTTCTTTTTTCCTGCTCTTTTCCACCCTCATTGCAGTGACAGGAGTGGTATGGACAAGAAAACTGGAGAAAGAAGCTTCTCTGATCCTAAGATCAGGACCAAAAAAATGTAAGGACGATCCCCACTATTTTATCCTCTCTTTTCTCTTGCCACATTTCCCCTAGGGTGGCCCCATGATTTAGAACTGTGAGCCAGCACAGAAGCACTGGGGAGGGGTGTACTAAAACTCTTAGAGAAGCCTGTATTCCTGATCAGGAAAAAAACAAAAAAAAACAAAACAAAAAAAAAAAAAAACCAGAGCAAGAAGTCCATGGAGTTAGAGATGAGGGTGAGTGACAGTAATTCTGTGGAGAAGAAAAATGGGCAATAATTCGGTATATGAACCAACACAAATCCCAAGCTCATCATTGAGCTGCACATGTGTGGAACAGACCAAAACAAACAAACAAACAAAAAAAACCCCACAACATAGAAAAGGCTTTTAGAACTGAACTATGACATAGACACTAAGTACCAGAGTAAACTCTGAGTAGCATATGCACGGGGCAGAGTCACACAGTACAGCATATAGTACAGCAAAGGCTTTGAATAGCAAACTAATGTTGGACCCATCACCTGAAGTAGTTGAAAGTGAACTCATGGTCTGAACATAAACAGGCTTATTACTTGTTGAAACAAAATAAATATTCTTCAGGGGATTTTAATAGGGCTCAGAGTCTCACAAGGTAATATTTAAAGTGTTCAGAATAGAATCTGAAATTACCCAGCATGCCAACAACCAGGAAAATATGGCAAATTCTTAAGAAAATATAATTAATGGATGCCAATCCTAGAATGATCAATATGTTAGAATGATCAGACAAAAACTTGAAAGCAGTCTGATAACCATACTTCATGAGATATAGGTATACACTTTTGAAAAGAACATAAAGATACACATTCTTGTCAAAGGAAAAAACCCACTTTTAAAAAAGTTTTAGTATAGGACAAAAAAAATATATCTGAAACAAAGAATTCACTGGATGGGCTCAATAGTAGAATAAAGATGACAAAGGAAAAAGTACATAAACCTGGAAATAAATCAATAATAATTCTCTGAACTGGAGAACAGAAAGAAGACACATTTTAAAACAAATAAATTGAGCTTTAGGGACTTAAGGGATATTTAAAAAGGGACATTTAAGTCACTGGGATCTCAGAATGAGAGGAAATCAATGCAGAAACAATATTTGAAGAAATAAGGGTGAAAATTTTCTAAATTTTGTGAAAGATATCTATTTACACATTCAAAACCATCAGTGGATCCCAAGCAAGATGAAGATGAACTCAGTGAAAACCAACAAGTCATAATCAAATGGACAAAAACAAAATACCAAAAAAACCAAAACATTGAAAACAGCCAGAGAAAATGACATATTATGTATATGAGACACGAGTCAATGACTGCAGATATCTCACCAGGAACCATGAAGGCCAGAAGACAATAGAACAGAGAAATCCTCAGAGCAGAACTGTCAACCAGACTTTGTATACATAGAATATATCCCTTAAAGCAAAGCAAAGACATTTTAAAATGAAGGAAAACTAAGAATTTGTCACCAGAGGATCTGCTCTACAAGAAATGCTAAAGGACGTTCCTCCAGCTGAAGGGAAATGATATTTAAGGGAAACCTAGAACTTTGGGAATGAAAAAAGATGAAGAGCAACAGAAATTCTAAAAATCTAGATAAACATAAGAGACTATTTTTCTTGTCTTAAGTTCTTAAAAATATCTATGACTGAAAGCAAAAACCATTTTATATCGTTTAGTGCAACTGGTATTGGTGGGGATAGAAATGATGCAGGTCTTTGAGAGAACCTTCCAACAGTTTCTTAGGATGTCAACCATACGTGTACCACAAAAACCAGCAATCTTGTTCCTAAATATTTACTCTAGTGAAATGAAAACTGATGAGAATGTAAAAATAATGTTGTGAGTGATTTTATTCATAATCATCAAAACCCAGAAGCAATCCAAATGTCCTTCAACTGGTAAGTGGATACAGGAAGTGCAGTACATCCATACAATAGACAATAGTCTACAATTTATGTGACATTGTGGATAAGCCGAACTATAAAGATGAAGAACAAGATGTGTCAAGGGTTAGGGGTGGAAGGATAAGTTGATGATAGAAGGGCAGCACAGGGGAACCTGGGGGAATGACAGAACTATTCTGTACCTTGATCATGATGGTGGTTACAGGATCCTATGCGTTTCTCAAAACTCAGAACAGAAGGCCAAGACACTTCATTACCCTTTATGTAAATTTATAAATATATTTTTAAAATATTAGCAGCCTGTTGATGTCTTCTATTCCTAATGTCTCTCAAGTCAAGATACATATTTCTAAAAGCTGAATGCAATTTGGACCCTTGTAAATTTAAATATTTAAAAATTCACTAAGGAAGCTTCCTTTCAATAAGAATCTTAGTGTGAAATCTTCTGCAAAGTAAACTTGGTACATCTGATACTCAGTAATATCTAGGTGAACCAGAGTTCTGAATTTCATCTTCTGATTAAAGGGAGGCAAATGTGTAACACCAAGTCTATCAACAGATGAATGGATAAAGAAGATATTATATATATATACAATGGAGTATTACTTGGCAATCAAAAAGAATGAAATCTTGTCATTTGCTACTACATGGATGGAACTAGAGGGTATTATGCTAAGCGAAATTAGTCAAAGACAAATATCATATGACTCTACTCATATGAGGAATTTAAGATACAAAACACATGAACATAAGGGAAGGGAAACAAAAATAATATAAAAACAGGGAGGGGGACAAAACACGAGAGACTCTTAAACATGGAGAACAAACAGAGGGCTGCTGGAGGGCTTGTGGGAGGGGGGAGGGGCTAATGGGTGAGAGGCATTAAGGAAATCATTGTTGCACCATATGCTAACTAACTTGGATGTAAATTGAAAAATAAATACAGTTTTTTTAAATGGAAAAAGATTTGTATCACCAAATTTTTCAGGATCTTCTTTCTTTTCCATAGCTCTGACCAAGAGTGGGTTGGGTGAGTTATTCTCATAGCCTTTCCCATGTCACTACTAAAAGAAAAAGTAAGAGTTCTCCCAGGCAGGTCACATTTCCCCAGGCCCTGCCACTGGAGAGAACCCATGCTGTCTAACTCAGGGAAGAGGACACTAGAAGGAGGGGTGCAGGGAGCCTGGGGTGCCAGGACTCGTCCTCTGTTAGACCGTGCTTCCAGCCCAAGGTCACTGGGTGCTGAGCCCCATTGAGCCGGATCATGGCCACATCCCTGCTCTCACTGTGCCAGCTTCAGAACGCCCACATGTCAAGTGCAAACAGCAACACCATGAGAAGGAGGAAGTTGCCTTTGTCTCAGCTTGGTGGTTAGTGATGTATGTCAGAGATGACACCTGTTCAACAAAGCAGGTAAACTTTGTGCACCTTGTTCTGGCTGCCTTGGAGCCTCACAGTTAGCTCAGGTGCTCTGCCCTCCCATTGCACATCCTGGTCTCACTTTCCCAAGCTGCGTTTCAGGTTCAGCGGTCTTTCAAAACAATTAGACAACTCTGCCTTTGCCCCCACTTGGAAAGTGTTCCTCACTTTGCTCAACAACTTCCTGAAAAAACAATGGATGCAAATCTCATTGTTATCAATCATGGAGCATAATAAATGCCTAGGGGGGGTCCCTATAGAGCAAGCCCCATGTGGCTCCTTCTACAAACTGAAGTCTCCTTTTGTAAAGGAGCGATTCCACCCCTCTACACACACACACACACACACACACACACACACACACACACACACACACCAATTTCTCTATCTACTAAATCCTTATTGGCACAAAGTGGGGTTTTGTCTGGTGAGGAGCCACTCATGGTCACTCTCCTGCCTTCGTAAACTTACCTATGATTTAATACAGTGATTCTGGGAGTCATAAGCTTGAACTGAATGGCTGGATATGAAAAGCACTCCCGGAAGCTCCAAGCTCCTGGCAGAAGTATTTCCTCTTCTCTCTGCAGCAGACGGTCTCCTGGCCCCAACCAGCCGTGCCCACCTCTACAGAAGAAGGTAGTGGCATAACTAAGGAGGACATACTTAAGTAAAGTGCGCAGTTCGTAAATAAGAAGGAATAGATTGTAATATAAATGCCCTCTCATTGAACCAAAATACAACGAGAGTTTATTTTCTTTTTCTGGAGCTCTCACTTCAACTGGAAGGGGTAAGTGAATACTGCTAAATTTTAAAAATGAAGTCCACTGTAGGTCAAATTTAATTTGTTAATCATTTTATTACTGAGAAGCCAAAGAGTATCGATGAATAAGGAAGAGTCACAGACCCCTGGTCCAACCCATTTCTCATCCTGTGCCGGGCTCACCCTACGCTATCTCATCTGCCTGTTGAAGGAGGGTAACAAGTCATGAGGGCTCATTAACATCCCCAGACCCTGCTTTGCCTGGTTGCCAAGCCAGGCTCATCTTTAAGGAACCTATGACTGTACCAGCCAAAGGAACAGAACTGTTTGAACATCTCTATAGGCCTGACTTGCTACCTCCTCATCCCACATCAAATCAAACGTTTTAAATTTACCCACATCCCCATCTGTATAGGATTTCTACATGGTCACATAAGAGCTAGAAGCAGTTAACTCATTGATATGTTTTATAGACATTTAATTAAACAGCCACGTTTGATTTTGTGTTTTTCTGTTCATAGTTTGAAATGAACACGTTTCTTTTTGGGTTCCAAACATTCCCACAGCCCTCTACAAAGCTGGTCCTCCTAAGGCACTGTGTCTATGGTGTTTAATGCAGACAATGGCCTTGCACAGAGGAAGACAGAAAGGGCAGCACTGTGCCAAATCTGTGGTATGTCCAGCTCAAGATGTCTTCACCAACCACGGGCCAAAATGTTTGAAATGAGGAAGATGTCAGATTTCTAACACCTACTGGCAGTCAGTTTAACTTCTATGATCTATTCAGTTTTCACAACACCCTTTTGTGTTTGGAATTATTATCCTCCTGTAAAGGGAGGAAAAATAAAGCACAAAAGTTCGTAGTGACTTGTCCAAGGTCCCACTGCCACAAAGCAGACATTTGAACCCAGGTCTCATGGCCCCCAAATCCAGTTTTCAACTGAGTCCCGTCTCCTGCAGGGATAGCAGAAAGTCACAGCTGTCCTTCCTGACATTTCAAGTTAGATAAATATAGACAATTTTAGTGATTACTTAATATACTGTCCTTTGGGGGTCTGCTTTTATTGTTTAAAAGCTATACAGGGGCACCCGGGTGGCTCAGTCAGTTAAGCGTCCGACTTCAGCTCAGGACATGATCTCACGGTCCATGGGCTTGAGCCCTGCATCGGGCTCTGGGCTGACAGCTCAGAGCCTGGAGCCTGCTTCAGATTCTGTCTCCCTCTCTCTTTGCCCTTCCCCCACTCATGCTCTGTCTCTCTCTCCATCTCTCAAAAATAAATAAATGTTAAAATTTTTTTAAAAAGCTATACATTCATTTTTTTGTCTATATCTTTTTGACCAAAATGACCTTGTTAAGCTCTAAAAGATGCTGTTAATATAAATGCTGTTTGTTTTTGTTTTGTTTTGTTTTAAGGGACTGGGTTTCAATCACCTTCTCTTCTGTCTCTCAGTCTTACCTCTTAGAGGGATTTCTACACTGGATGTCTACATCATGCACCATCTGTTGAACTGATTTGGCACTTGGAACCCAGGGTCACTTTCTTATTCCTCTTTATCTGATCTCTCTTAAATTATACTCTGGGCTCCTCTAGGTAAATTATGGGGTCTTATGCCTCTTGCTATCTCCCCTAGCAGGGGGTCTAGGTTACCCCTAGTTTCCAATTCCCTCTGTGAGCTAACCAGTTATGTCACCTTTGGGCAAGTCACCCAACTTCTATTTATAACATGGAAACAATAGTTACCCTGCTTAGCTAAAGAAGAGAAAGCAAGCTGATGCATATGTAAGTGCTTTGCAATCTAGAAAGTACTCTGCACGTTCACAGGCTGATTAGCCAAAAGTATTGCTGACTGATGCTGACAGGAGAAGCAGGTTCTTGGGGTCTTTTGCCAAACCAAGAAAGTTCATAGACTGTAACAATTTTACCAGTACTGTGCTGGGCTTCCCAAAGTCACATCAGCTGAGTGAGCCAATGGTGCAGCTGTGCTGTGATGGCCAGGTCAGTGATTGGGTCGCAGAAGAACAAGGAAAAACTGGCAGGTAGTTGCACCCTTGTGAGCCTCCTAGCCGTCTTAAGAAATGAGACTGTCCTGGGTGGCTTAGTCGGTTAAGTGTCTGACTTTCACTTAGGTCATGATCTCGCGGTTCGTGGGTTCGAGCCCCGCGTCGGGCTCTGTGCTGACTGCCAGCTCAGAGCCTGGAGCCTATTTCAGAGTCTGTGTCTCCCTCTCNTAAGCATCCGACTTCAGCTCAGGTCATGATCTCATGGCTCGTGGGTCCGAGCCCCCTGTTGGGCTCTGTGCTGACGGCTTAGAGCCTGGAGCCTATTTCAGATTCTCTATCTCCCTATCTCTGACCCTCCCCTGCTCACGCTGTCTGTCTCTCTGTGTCAAAAATAAGTAAAATGTTATAAAAAATTTAAAAAAAAAAGAAATGAGACTGAAACTCAACACCTGACTGGCACTGTCTGATTGCCAAGCTCCTAGAATGTTCTGAGAGGTGTTGCCAACACTCAAACAGGCACCCTGCCCTCGGCTCTTACCCTAAGAAAGCATCACAGGTGCAAACACAGATGCCAGAACACAGAGGGCATTTTGCCAAATCCTTTTCTTAAAGCTCCACACTATCAGCATGAAGAAAGTGCTAACGCACAGTGAAAGCTGGGAAAAGCTGAGACAGGAGAGCTTTGACAGGGGAGGAGGCTCCTTGGCCAGAAGGAAGGGACAGTAAGGGGAAAATCAGATTTTTCTAGTAATTCTGGGCTTAACAATTCACTAGGAAAAAGCGAGCAGTGGGGCTGGCTGATGGTAACTGGGCTGAGAGGCTGTTCACAGAGCAAGATGAAGATGAATGCCAGAGGGCTTGGCTCTCCGCTAAAGGATAGTATTCCTGCTACCGAACTTTCCGCAAGTGGGCCTTTTGAAAGTCATGATCTTCTTTGAAAATGTCTTCCTTGGGTGAAAAATAATGTTTGCTCTTGAATTACCTGAAGAAAAAGCTCAACCAAGAGAAAATGAATCTTCCCACACTGAGGACCATCCTGGGTCTATTGGCTCCACTCAGATTACAAATGGAATTCAAGGCCATGCAGCACATTCAGCCTCTTGCGTTTCTTTCAAGCTCAGACCTTTCACTGGATATTTTGAGGGCTCATGATGAGACTATTGGATTTGAAGATACTCTTAATGACCCGTCAAAAAGTGAACTAATGGGAAAGCCACACTTGATGGTGGACTATAAACTGGGTTTACTATCACCTGTTGTGCTGTTCATGAAAAGAGAGGGACTGCGTCTTGTTTATAGTCATCCTTTTAGTATGATTTGATGTATGAACACCGAAAGTACTGACACATGAAGAAAAAAATTCACCAGGAAAATGTTTGCAATGGAAAAAAGAATTCCTTTCGCAGCCTGACTCCAAAGAAAAGCAGAACCACCACCTGTAATAGAATCCTGAGCAAAGAAAGCTACCTGGGCTCAAGGCCCAACACAGCCACACCCCAGTCTGCCCCCCAGTCTAAAACCCATCTCCTTGCCCTAGTCTAACTTCTACTCTAGTTAAGCAGTCCTCTTTGGCTCCTTTCCAAACCTGCAATTCCAGCTCAGGATGGTCCCATGTCTTCTAGAATGGCCTTCTCTTGATCCTCCCCACTCAAAGCCAGTGTGCCCCCCGCTGGACAGTGGAAGAAATAAAAACAGCCAAGGACTCATTATAAACTAGCTGCCAACGAGGCCACACCCACTGGAACCCTCTGAGGAACCACAGGGTGTGTGCTGAGCTGAGCATTGTCCTAACTAAAGAGGGGAGGCTGGGGCCTATGGCCAAGGAGTCTTGTCTCCTTTGTCCTCCGGGACATACCTGCCACAGCTGAGCGACCTGCCTCAGCTCCAGAGAAAACTGTGAGGTTACTAAGCGCTGACTTTTTTTTAGAGCCATGTACCACAGGTCACAAGATCTGCTACACTGAGCATGCGTGTGCTTTCTCTATGCAACTAGATTGCAAGCTCCTTGAGTGCAAAGATCTTAAAAGCGGAATGAAAATGATGCAAATAGCTTTGATTGTAAGTTAACGTGTTCTTGGCTAAAACTCTGAGATCTTCCCTCTTTTTTGTTCTACTTTGATAGCATTTTACCAATTCTTTACCCCTATGCTTTCATTGAAATATAAAGCCTTTAGGGGCGCCTGGGTGGCTCAGTTGGTTAAGCATCTGACTTTGGCTCAGGTCATGGTTCTCATGGTTCGTGAGTTTGAACACTGTATCAGGCTCCTTGCTGATAGCTCAGAGCCTGGAGCCTGCTTTGGATTCTGTGTCTCCATCTCTCTCTCTCTGCTCCTCTGCTGTTCATGCTCTGTCTCCATATCTCTCTCTCTCTCTCTCAAATAAACATTAAATTTTAAAAAAAAAGAAAAAGAAAATCCTTGGACCATATACACGGCAAAAACATTAGGGAAGGAAATAGTAGAAGAAAAACCATTGTCTCCTTTTTTTCAGTGAGGCAGGAGCTGTGTCTATTACTGCCTTTGGGCTGTAATAACACAGAATGAGAAGTGGGAAAATCATATTTTGGTCTGTCAGATCCTTGCTAACTCTCACTTTGCCCATCCTTCAATATGCAGGGTCAGACCAGTGGGCCAAGTGACCTTGGGCAAGTCATGTCACCTCTCTGAGCCTCAACTTTCCCATCTGTAAAGCAGAGACACTAACTGTGCTGACATCACAGGGATGTTGTCAGTATTAAACATGTTGGTGTTTGAAAAGACACTTACTAAACAGGAAAAGGCTTTTCAAATATCGGGCATGATTGGAGCAGGTCTGGCTAAGGGGCCCTGGTGTGATCAGCCAGGTGGATTGTTTCTGGCTTGGAAAGACCCAGTCTGTTCTATACCACCCTAAGTAAGGCCAGATGTCCCATATTGCCTGGTGTTGTTACCTACATAGGCACCAGGTGTCTTTCTCGGTGTCCCTGGGTGTCCCCTGTGTACTTTGCATTTTGACAGTTCATTAAAATGGTTCTCAACACCCCCCTGGAGAAGGCACAGCCCTCACCAGGGCCCTGACCTTAGTGCTGACTCCCCAGGTTGCAACACACATCCCCACCTGGACTTTCTCCATCCGACCTGCACCCATAGTTTAGAGTCAGCTTCACTCCACTCTTCCACAAAACACTTTTCAGCCTCCTTCCCCCATGCATTCCATAAGTTTTGTTGTTGCTGTTTGTTGGTTGGTTGGTTTTGAGCACCTACTAGGCGCCAGTACTGTCCAAGGTAAGGGGGACACGATGGTGAACTTGATCCCTCCCCTCGCGGAGCTAGAGACTTTACTCGTAAGAGTGGTCTGGAATTTAGTTTGCCTTGTGAGTTTTTCCTTTATGGTTATTTCACACATGTACCTTGCATAGACCTAGCCTGAAAGGTAGACTTGAGTGAACCTCTTCTGTACCCTCCCACTCATAAGCAAAATGGTATGTGTGTGGCATATGTGTCAAAATACTTCGTGCCGCCTCTCTTGGCTGAAAGGCAAAGAAAGACATGGGGGAAGTTCCCAAACTATGATAGATATTCAACCCAAAGATCAATTGCAAAATTTTTAAATACACGAGCATACCTTGATTCAGATATGACTTACCAGATGAGAAAAGGTTTGCTTCAAGGCCCCTAGACAAACAGAAGTTAATGCAACTTCCTTTAGAGATGTTGCCATTAGAAAAATATTCTGGTACAATAAGCTTCCAGAAGCTGAGACAGAGGCGGGTTTCCAGGGACAAGCGGAGGTGTGGGATTCTTATATTAATGAAAATCAGATGCCACCTTGTGGCCAGAAATAAAAATTCAAGAATTCCGTTGGGCAAAAGAATGGATTGCTCTGGGAATCAAACACAGAATTGCATTACCCAAGTAATCTGCTCCATCCCAGTAGGGATAGTGTGTTCCCAAATTAACCCTCAAAGCACTTCTTTGCTTTAATCTATGTCTTACAGCCACAATTCTTAATCATACACACCTGACAATTATAAGCCTCCTAAAGCCCCCTGCTGGGAATTTATTTTATTTTTTTATTTTATTATTATCATTATTTTTAAAAATAGAGCTGGCTGTCACATCGCCCAAACTCCAGTATTGATTAATCCCTGAAAAACTCTCAGGGAAATTTTGGTATCTGAGGAATAAAGATGACACAGAAGATATTTTCAAGGATATTCAGTGAAAGACAATTTTGTGAGCAAAAAAAAATTTCAGTAACAAGGGAATGAAAGCTTTGCTAAAAGTTATCTACAGAGAAAGTCATTTTAAAATGTTATAGTTGAGGGGCACCTGGGTGGCTCAGTCAGTTAAGCATCCGACTTCGGCTCAGGTCATGATCTCACGGTTCGTGGGTTTGAGCCCCACGTCGGGTTCTGTGCTGACAGCCAGCTCAGAGCCTGGAGCCTGTTTCAGATTCTGTATCTCCCTCTCTCTCTGATCCTCCCCTGCTCATGCTCTCTCTCAGAAATAAATAAAACATCAAAAAATTTTTAATGTTATAATTTATACTATGTATTTCTGTGATATTTTATAAATTAAATATTTACATTTTGTGATATTATTTTAAATTATTTTTCTTTTGTAAAACTGATCATTTGTGATTTTTTAGCCACCTATAAGTGACCAATTTTGACAGTATTGCAAAGTTCAGAATTTCCCTAAACTAAGAATTATTCAATAGAAAAAAATCAATATTATCTTTATATTGATAAGAAACCTACTTTACATATAAGGACACATATAGAGTAAAAGCAAATGGATGGAGAAAGATATACTATGCAAAATTAATCAAAAGAATAAAAAAGTAGTTATATTAATTTCAGGGAGACAGGACTTCAGAGCAAGGAAAGTTATCAGTCATAAAAAGGGGCATTACAAAATGATTAAGGAATCAGTTTTCCAAGAAAAGAAAACAATCCTCTATGCATCTAACAACAGATCATCAAAGTATATAAGGCAAAAACTGAAAACTACAAGGAGAGGGAGATGAATCCCCTATTACAGTTGGAGATTTCAGTATCTGTCTACCAGAAATAGATCCAGCAAGCAGAAATCAGCAAGGACATAGTTTAACTCAACAACATCATCAATCAACTGGATATAACGTACATCTATAGACTACTTAAGCCAACAGCAACAAAAGCACATTCTTCTCAAGCTCATGTAGAACATTTACTTAAGGTAGAACATATCCTGGGCCATAAAGCACACTTTCATAGAATTGTCAGAATAGAAGTCATACAATGTCTGCTCTCAGACCATAGTGGAATAACATTAGAAATGAATGACAGAAGGATAGAGGGAAAATACTTGGAGGTTAGACAACACATTTCTAAGTAACACAAGGGCCAAAGAAGAAATCCAAGAGAAATTTTAAAATATTTCAAACTAAATGAAAATTAATTAAAACAATTTATCAAAATTAGTGAGATGGAGTTATGAGAGATCTTATTATACAACATCTGATGAAAGTCTCCATTCAGGTAGAACTGAAAGAGAGTTAGAAGACACTTCTCTCTTCCTCCTGGCTCTGGGAGGTCCAGCCTGCCAGTTCTTAGATATAACAGGAGTTGGCAGCCTTCACAAGGTAGCTGAATTCTCACAATGGGCATCATGAGCAGGATGATGCTGGGGCTTTTCTAAGTGGCTTTGCAGACCAAAGAGTGAGAGAAGGACAGATAGAAGCAAGACACTCCAAACCATGGACCTCTCTGATACAGGATGGAAACTCCACAAAGGCAATGTGCTTCCAAAAGACTTCTACAATGACCATCACACCCCAGTCAGGCATTTCTCACTACCTACGATGCAAAAGTTCTCATCACAACCATTTGGTAATGTTATACCAAACTGAGCCTCTGATAACACTAAAGCATTACTGAATGCTTAATAAGTAGTCAACACTTGAAACTCCTAATTTCCTGTTTCACAACATTTTCCTCTTTTCCCCCCAGCTTTATTGAGGTATGTTCAGCAAATAAGAATTGTATATATTGTAGGTGAAAAAAAAGTAATGGGATGCAGCAAAAGCAGTGTTTAGAGGGAAATTTATGGCACTGAACGCATCTATTAGAAATGAAGAAAATTATAAAACCAACCATCTAAGTTTCTACCTTAGGAAACTAAAAAAATAAGAGCAAATTAGGGAGAACAGGGCAAGATGGCGGAGAAGTAGCAAGCTCCGTGCATTTCGGTTGCACCCATTTCTCAAACAGAGAAGGCCTGAAGTCATAGGACACTGAGCCACAGGAGTTTGGGAAGAGAAAGAGACAGAACACACTGGGAAGGAAGCTTCAGAAGGGCGTGAGTGTGAACTGGGGAAGATAAAAGCGGGATAGGACCTGGAAATACAGAGGGAGGGCAGGGAGCCCGGCTTGTGCGCAGCTGCAGTGAGTGATGAGCCGCGGTGAGCTGGGGTGAGCTGCCACGAGTCCAGGGGAAAGGAAAGAAAAGCTGAGATTGCTCATAGAACTGTCCCTGGAGAAGAGAAAAACCTTGGCTTGGAAAGAGTGTTTTTTAGTTCCGGCTGGGGTGCTGACTTTCAACTAGGTGCCCCCGATCCCAGAAGGTGCCAGAAAAAACTGCACTACAGTGCCCCCAGCACCATCCCTGGGGGCGGCGGCCTGGTGATTGCTGGGCACCGCAAACAGCCCGCGGTGTTGAGAACTCTGCAGACCTGAAGCTGCTGCGTTCCCCGCAGGCACTCGGGTTGTACTGCTGCTTGACCCTGGAGGTCTGAGGCTACGACACGTCCCCCGCCCCCTACTCAACCCTGGGCAGCAGGGAAGCAGCGACCTGCAGGACTGTTTACGGTGGTATAAACAAAGCCCGCGGACTGGGACCTGGAAAAGAGGCAGGGTGTGGGGCATAGAACTCAACCCACCTTGGCTACATCCTCAGCACAGGGAGATGGGACCCAAAGAAGTGATTTAAAACACTTGGTTGAGAAGGGACTGGGGTGATGCCACTCTTCTCCCACAACCACCAAGGCGGGGCCTCAAGGTGGGGCCTCAAGGAGCGGCCAGTGGCGGACACAGTGGAGGCGAGACCTGCCTACACTAAGCCACGCCCATCCCCGCCAGAGAGCTGTTTTGTTGTTGTTGTTGTTGTTTTTACCTGAGCCTGGGTTTGCATGTCTATTGGTTTTGTCTGTGCATTTGTGTACCTTTGTTCCCTCTGTGGTTGTCTGTTTTCTTTTTCCAGGGCTGCCTCAAGAAACAAGCCAAACTACACATGGTGGAGAGTCCCAAATACTGCTACGAGTTGGGAAACAAAATAACCAAACACTCAACAAGAGAAACCAAGAGACACCATTCAAAGAACACTTCCTGAACAGACAGGCCCTGAACAGTCAAAGAGCCCTCTCTAATATACCACAACTCGCAGGGGCAGAGTGTACAACAAGTTTTTAAAGTTAACAAGAGATAGAAAGCTAACCAAAATGACGAAATGGAAGTACTCTCCTCCAAAGANGAAAACTTATGAAGGAAATTGAAGAAGGCACAAAGAAATGGAAAAAACATTCCATGCTCATGGATTGGAAGAATAAATATAGTTAAAATGTCATTATTACCGAAAGCAATCTACACATTCAATGCAAACCCAATCAAAATTGCATCAGCATTCTTCTCAAAACTAGAAGAAACTATCCTAAAATTTGTATGGAACCACAAAAGACCCCAAATAGTCAAAGTAATATTGAAGAATAAAACCAAAACGGGAGGCATCACCATTCTGGACTTTAGCCTCTACTACAAAGCTGTAATCATCAAGACAGTATGGTATCAAGACACATAGACCAATGGAATAGAATAGAGACCTCANGGCTCTGTGCTGACAGCTAGCTCAGAGTCTGGAGCCTGTTTCAGATTCTGTGTCTCCCTCTCTCTCTCTGACCCTCCCCTGTTCACGCTGTCTCTCTCTCTCTCTCTCAGAAATAAATTAAAAAACATAAAAAAAAAAAGAAAGGTTGCAGGGATACATGGTTAACATACAAAAGTCCATCACCTCCCTATATACCAGCAATGAACAAAAGGAATTTGAAATTCAAAACACAATATCATTTACATTAGCAACCCAATACTTAGGTCTAAATCTAACAAAATATGTACAAGATCTATATGAGTTAAACTACAAAACTCTGATGAAAGAAATCAGAGAATTGAATAAATGGAAGGATATTCTATATTCATGGATAGGAGGAGCCAATACTGTCAAGATGTCAGCTTTTTCCCAAATTGATCTATAGATTCAATGCAATTTCAATCAAAATCCCAAGAAGTTATTTTGTGATATCAACAAAATGATTCTGAAGTTTATATGGAGAGGCAAAAACCCAGAATAGCCAATTCAATAATGAAGGAGAAGAAAGAACAAGAACAAGACTGACACGACTTCACCTCAAGATTTACTATAAAGCTACAGTAATCAAGACAGTGTGGTATTGATGAAAGAATACACAAGTAGATCAATGAAATGGAATAGAGAGCCCAGAAATAGATCCACATAAATATAGTCAACTGATCTTCTTTGACAAAAGTGCAAAGCCAGTACAATGGAAAAAAGATAGTCTCTTCAACAATGGTACTAGAACAACTGAACATCCATATGCCCCCAAAATTAATCTAGACACAGACTGTACAACCCACCCTTCACAAAATTTAACCCAAAATGGATCACTGACCTAAATTTAAAATGCAAAACTTACAAAACTCCTACAAGATTACATAGGAGGAAACCTAGATGACCTTGGGTTTGATGATGACTTTTCAGTTGTGACAGCAAAGGCATGACCCATGAAAGAAATAATCAATAAGCTGGACTTTATTAAAATTAAAACCTTCTGCTCTGCGAAGGATGCTCTCAAGAGAATGAAAAGACTAGTCATTGACTGAGAGAAAATATTTCAAAAGACATATCTGATAAAGGACTGTTATTCAAAATATACAAAGAACTCTCACAACTCAACAATAAGAAAATAAACAACCCAACCAAGAAACAGGCCAAAGACCGTAACAGATAGCTCACCAAAAAAAAAGATATACAGATGGCAAACCAGGGTAGGAAGAGATCCTCCAGATGAGGTCATCAGAGAAGTGAAAATTAAAATGAACTACAAATACACACCCATTAAAATGGCCCAAATCCAGAACACTGACAAGGACATAAAGCAGCAGCAGCTCTTCTTCATTGGCAGGAATGCAAAATGGCACAGTTGCTTTGGAAGACAGTTTGGCGGTTCCTCACAAAATGAAACATACTCTTTCCAAACAGTCCAGCAGTCACGTTCTTTTCAAACCAAAGGAGCGAAAAACTATTTCTTTTATCTATCTACTTATTTATTTAGTTTATTTATTTTGAGAGAGACAGACACAGTGCAAGTGGGGGGAGGGGCAGAGAGTGAAGGTTGTGGGGAGAGAGAATCCCAAGCAGGCTCTGTGATGCCAGCACAGAGCCCAATCTCACAAACTGTGAGATCATGACCGGAGCCAAAACCAAGCGTCAGACGCTTAACCAACTGAGCCACTCAGGTGCCTGTGAAAAGTTATTTCTACACAAAAACCTACACACGATGTTCATAGCAGCTTTTTTGGGAAGCAACCAAGGTGTCTTTCAGTTGGTGAATGGATACATACACTGCGGTACATCCAGACAATGGAATAGTATTCAGCATTAAAAAGATTGAGACAGCAAGCCATGAAAAGAGATGGAGGAAGCTTAAAAGTATATTAAGTGAAAGAAGCCTCTCTGAAAAGACTACATACTATATGATTCCAAGTATTGACATTCTAGAAAAGGTAAACTACGGAAACTGTAAATAGATCAGTAGTTGCCAGGGGTTAGGGGAAGGGACGGATTCACAGGCAAACCACACCAGATTTCAGGCCAACAAAACTACCCTGTGTGATACTACAATAATGGACGCATGTCATCATACATCTGTCCAAACCCGGGGGCAACACCAAGTATGAACCCTAAACTATAGTCTTTGGAAGATATTGAGGTGTGGGTTCACCAACTGTGACAAATGTACCCCTCTGGTGGAATGTTAATAATGAGGGGGGCTGTGCGTGTGTGGGAGGGGCAGGTGGTATATGAAACTCTCTGTACCTTCCTCACAATTTTACTGAACCTAAAACTATTTTAAAAAATACAGATATACAAAAATTTTAAGTTTAAACAAACATACAGTCTCTGTGATAAAAAAAGAAGCCACAGAAAACCCACATGGTGTCCTCCCATAGATGAAAACAAGGGCATCACCACTATCACATTCCCCAAGCTGCAGGCACTTGGTACATTATGACCTATTTTGTTTCGAGCATTGTGCCGAGCCTAGAGTTCAACACACACCAACAGTCCTCAGAACTTAGGTAGACATATAGGCAAACGAATTATTTAATCACAGTTGTACAGAAATGTCACCATTAAAAGCATATTAAAGAGAAGGGTGTGAAATACACTTACGTCCATCCTTTTCCTATACCAAGTTCTTGGATTTCTGTATTTTATTTATATAGGAAATGAGAAGCAAATGGTGGTACAGAAAAATGATAATGAATGATTCATTATGGCAGGTGGACTAAAAGCTTGGTGAAGATTTTCTTTCCAATCTCATATAAAAAGCATGTAATCATACTTTAATTACAGACTGAGAGACTGGTTAGAGCCTATATTATATGAATATAAGCAACTGCAGCTTAAGGAACTATTACAGGACATCTGGCCCAACCCTTTCATTTTGCAGATGAGGAAACTGTAGACCAGAGAGATTAAATGATACGCCCGAGGCCACTCAAGATTGCCCAACCAGTCAGCGACGTATAGGACAGGTGTCCAGGCTATTGGACATGTTGACCCATCTGCTGTGTGCTCAATGGTTAAAATGGACCAGAGCAAATAAATTACTTCATCATAGCACAAATAAAATGATCCGTGTATTAGATCGTTCAGTATAAGATAATTGTTTTTCAAATATGTCTTTTAAAAATCTGATCTTAAAAACAAGAGAGTTAGAGAGGCCAAGGTGGAAATTCAAGAGAGCTTCATAAGCACAAAGATTTTGATCAAAGTCGTATCAGCAAAAAGTCTTCAAAATAGGAAGCTGGATCAGATGAAGCATGACAGGAAGACTCTAAGAACATTTGCATATATGAGTGCTCTTGGCAACTCTACCTCGCTGAAACACCATGAGGCTTAGAACCCCAGGCTCCATTTTGTGTGAAGGAAGTTTTTCTACCACAATGAATAATAATGGGCTCAGAGTCCAGGAGTCTAGTATAGTCTTTCCATCTAGAATATTCTTTTTCCTGGCTGCTCCTCTCAGTATGATTGCTCTCTCAGTATCATTAACCATGAACCCCTTAATGTATAATTTACCCAGATTAAGAGAGGGAGTCATACACATACAACTACTTGTAGACTGTGAACTGACCATAAAGTTTCACTACTATGGGTGTAAACTAAACCAGAGGGTTCACTGGAAATGCTAGAAAATAAACAAGAGCCAAAAGAAGCTGTTGGCACTTGGGTCTTACCAGCTTCTAGGCTGGTGATATTTTTTTCAGTCTTGGACCCAAGGTGGTTGGAACATGGACATTGCCTTAAAATACTGGGTGTTTTTGTTGCCCCAGACTCTCATTATTGGAAGTGCGTGCCATAGAGCAGTATTCATTAAAACCTCGTGAAGTCCAGTGCTACACAAAATTAGGGTATTATGGGTTTTTCAGTAAAGTTTACACATTATTTTATTCCAAATATTACACAGATACAATTAGGGAAAGGGAGAAAATCTGCTAAATATTTCACTCACGTGGTTGCACTAAGCTCAAAATGTGAATCTTGGGGTATATACTTGTCACCTGTCAACCTAAGCTAAAGGCATCCACAAAGACTATTCTCACTATTCACCAGAAAGCCAGAATCCACGGCCACAAGTCCACAGACTCATGAGAGCAGATGTTCCCGTGATTACTCTTCATGTCTTCTTCATAAGCTACCTCTTCCCAAAGCAGCCACAAGGGCCAGCGTGACAGTAATGAGGATCCCAGATATCCACAGTGCCTGCTTCTGTCACTCGGGGCCCCATGAAGCTTCAGTTGGGTTCTGCTTGATTCAGGAAGAGCTTTCAGCAGTGAGTCCTTCACAACAACAGAATTCATGAGGACTCGAAAGCAATGACGGGCTTCAACTGCCATTGTCAAAGATAAAAAGCATTGCCAGGATCATCTGGATTTCTATTTTTTCTTCTCACAGACGAGTTTCAGTAAAACATGGGCTGGGCTGTCGCCTCCTATGGTGGTACGTGTGTTCTCTTAACAGAGCGCCTATGGTCCCCCCCCCCTCAGGTGCCCCACCAACAATGGAAAATGCAATGTCATGGCTGCCACAGGTAAATAAGAACATAAGCAAAGAGCTTCCTAACGAAGCCGTGTCAACAGAAACCTGGAATTCTCGTGTCACCTCATACCCACACGTTCACCAAAGAAAGTGCACATGTTCCCCGAGATAATGTTACTTTTAGGAGGCAAGGCTAGGAAAGTAAGCTTGGAAGTATTCTCAAATTGTATAAATGTATTGGGGAGTCCGAATTTTAAAGGTGCTGTCTGGCCGGAGACCCTTTGTGAATTTTCCTTCCTTCCCACTAAACTACTAGGATAGCCCAGATGTTCTGCAAATCATTTAACTTCTTGAAAGATGTCGTTTGTTTCCAGCTTTTGGCTTTCGTGAAAAATCCTGGGAAGTGCACTGTAGAGTGCTTCTCTACTTACCACCTTGGGAGGTTACTGGAATATCACGTCAGATACATTAGGCACGGTGCTTGGAGGGAAAGTAGCTGAACTGTAAAGGTGGGGCTTAGAAGGATACCAGAAAAGGCAAAAGTAAGAGGAGGGGAAAACAAACCAAGAACAAAGAGGACAAGAGCAAGGAGGAAAATCTGGGAATTTTGTTAAAATGGTTTTAGTTGTTTTTCCCTTACACAGAAGCAGGTAGAACTGAGGACCCCTCCCCCTTCGTAAAACTCTCACCTCTCGGCAACCTTCATCATGTTCTGACCACTCCAGTGTCTCCCAGTTCTTATTTCTCTCATTATCACATTTATTTTTTTAATTTTGTATTTATTTTTGAGAGAAAGAGTGCAAATGGGGGAGGGGTGTGGGGGGCACAGAGGATCTGAAGTGGGCTCCGTGCTGACAGCAGCGAGCCTGATGCGGGGTTCAAACTCCCAAACCATGAGATCATGACCTGAGCCAAAGTCTGACGCTCAGTCGACTGAGCCATCCAGGCACCCCTGTTTCTCTCATCATTAAATATGAACATTCCACAAGGTTCTCTCTCTCTCTCTCTCTCTCCTCTCATCTGTGTGCATTGCTTCAGCCATCACACCCCTTCAGGTAATGGTCAAATCCCTACCCTGATTCTGGCTTTTCTCCTGAGCACCGATACTGTCATTAATTCTGGGTAAGGATCTCTACCTCCGATGTCGCACAAGCCTTCCAAACTCAACAGGACTTCAGAAGTTTGCTAAGTACAAATAACAATGATTGTTGCTCTTATGCAGAAAGGGGGAAATGTTGGTTTGGGGGGCTGTGGAGAAGAGAGTGAATGAACAGCACTGATGGGGGACCCATTCCAGACAGACGGTGGCAAACGTGCAAAGGGAGGTAGGTCCCAGCCCTCTAGGCCAGGTGCTGATGAGGAAGAGAAAGCTCGCATTTGATATCAGAATCAGGAAGGACTGCAATGGGGTAGTAAATGCCATCTTCAGGGCACCTTAAAAATAGGACTTGGAAGGCAGAGAAGGAAATAGGGAAGAAGGAAGCAGGAGAGGAAGGAGGACATTCCAAAAGTTCTGGAAGGGAGGTAGTACTGCCCTGTTTAGGATATTGAGACTAGGATCTCCTACCTCCATCCTGCTATCCTATCCCATTTCTTTGTTCCTTCATATGGGAAGCTAAGTCGGACACTGGGAGATGTCAGGGAGCCTCTTCTTAAGTTCAGGAGGCAAGGAGGAGCCCTCCAAGGTTTTGGGCAAGTGAGCAGCATGGCAAGCCTCTGGCAGCAGGGGGAAGGAGTCTCTTGGGGCTGGGGGACAAGTGTTAAGATCTGAGAGATCTCCAGCAGGCACCTGTCCATTTGGATCTGGAGCTCGGGAGAGAAGTCAGGGTGCTTTGTCCCACTTCTGGGAGTCATCTTTCCAGCTGAAGCTGTGAAAGCAGACCGGCACCAAACAGGGATGGAGAAACAGGAGGTCCAGAGACAGAAGCTTCCTGAACAGCCATCCCTAGGTGGCCAAGAAAGGAACCGAAGCTGGTGAGGGGAGCCAGAGATGGTAGTAAAGGTGGGCAGCCTGGAGGAGGGCAAGGAGACAGAAGCCAAGAGAAGGGAGCTAAAGAGGCAGCTGTTGGCCAAGAGCTCAGAGCTCCGGTGTTGCACGTGCCTAAGGAGAAGCAGGACTAGGAGAGATGGACGGAGGTAGAGACAAGACATCTGCTGTGTCACCACCTGCTATTTTGCCCAGCCAGTTCTCCCTCCTGACACCACGCCTGCTTTCAGACAGCAAGTTCTTGGTCTCATCTTGCCCTACAGTCACGAGTGCCCCCCCACCCCCCAAGCCCTCTTGATTCCACTCTGACACTCTCATCAGCTGCGCACACTCTACTCCAGTCACCCTTACCTTTCCCTTCATTATCCCTCTTCTGGGCAATTTCACTGTGGCGCCAAAGCGACTGCCTCCTGGCCTCCTCAGTGTTCCTTCTCCACTCCATCCTCTGCACTTGTGCCAGATGACTCTTCCCAAAGCTCAGCTCATGGTGTCCTGTGCTCCAAGACCCTTCATGGCTCCCCGTTACCTACTGATCAAAGGTCGAAGCTTGGACGGCAGTCAAAGCTCCTATTTGCAGCTTTATCACCACAGCAGCCCCTGCAGTGCCCAGATGGCTGCAAACTCAGCTGTTCTCCCTACTTGTCCTTGTTACTCTTAGGCCACTCGTCGCATTCTGCATTAGACCCAAGACAACTCTTTATTTTCCTGCCAGCCGTACTAGTGCCTCCTGCTCCCGGGGATTGCATCTCTGTCTTGTACAACTCTGGGCTTGTGACAGTCTTCTCTGAGATGTTTGTTCATTAAGGCTGCTCCTGTGGGTGGGACTGGAGTCCCTCCTGGAAGGGGTGGCCGACCAATTAGAGGCCATGGGAACTCAGACAAAAAGGAGACCTAGGCCCAGCAGGAAAGGGAACCCCCTTCCCTTCATGGCTTTTCTTGGGCTGGAATGTGAGGAGCGAGCAGGTGCTGGAGAGGACTCCTAAGCGGTGAAGACGGCCGCTGGCCACAGGAGGAACCGAGAGGGCCAGCACTAGAAGGGATGCAGGCCAAGGATGACAAGTTTATCGCCTTCCCTTCTCTGTGCACACATTTACTAAACACCTGCCCGTACCAAGTGCTGCGTGCCAGCCAGGGTGGGCTGGCAAGCTGGTGAGAAAAAGCCCTGAGTCAGAGCATTTGTCTATTTCTGGGGTTAACTATTCCCACCATTGCCGATTTCAAGCTAGCAACATGACAGTACTGAAGGCGAAGCTGGGAAGAAACGCGCGATCTGCTACGGGAAGGTCGGTGCAGGGGCCGGCCCCAGCACACCACTGGTGGGGACGGAGCCATGAATAAGAGGGTCAAGTAGGTCAAGTCATGGAGTTTGGTCTAACGGCATTACATTACTGTTTTACTTCCATGTCTTCCCTCATGGTCTCCTATGAACTCAGGCCAGAAAGGGCAGAAGCCACATCTCACACTAGGCTATTTCCCCCACAGCACCAGGCAGGGTGCTCTGCTCACAGGACACACTGCAGACTGGGTGGCAGATCGACCTTGTGGGGCAGGGAGAGGAGGATTATCTGCCGCCAACTCCAGAGGAGTCAATCAACCACAAGCCACAGGTCCGCTTTGAGTCAGCCTTTGGTAAACTTACACAGCTGCAGGTCTATCTCAAGCCTTCTGCACCCTCTGGTCCTTCTTCCCACCTTCCCTGCACCCTTGTCCGTGGCTGGTTCTCAGGCTTGCCCTCAGCTGTGACTCTCCACCCTTGCTAAGGCCTTTGCAAGTAGGTTCTCTGACCACCAAACTGTGTGAAGGGTAAGACTCATCCCTGGCTTTTCAAGGAGGTCTGAGGCCTCCCTCCACCCTCCCCTACCTCCAGAAAAGGTTTAGGTCTCTGGCTTAACCTGAGATGTGAAAGAACGATGTGTGGATTCTGGTTACTCTCGAGCCTTCCAGGATGGCAGAGAGAGAGAGAGAGAGAGAGAGGAGAGGGGCATGTGCCAGGTACCAAGGCGATGCATACCATGCTCTTGTAGCCTGTCAGGCTGCTCTCCCACGCAGGAAAGGCAGCTGCCACCCTCTCCCACATGGAGAGCAAAGCCAGAGGTGTCTCTTAGTTCTTGCACTGGCATCATAATGGGACCGTCCCTGGGCTGGTCAACATGGGAATCTACTTCCGTTTCTTTTCTTTTTCTTTTTTAATGTTTACTTTTGAGAGAGAGAGAGAAAGAGGCAGAGAGAGAGAAGGAGACCCAAGATCCAAAGCGGGCTTCAGGCTCTGAGCTGTCAGCACAGAGTCTGATGTGGAGCTCAAACCCAGGAGCCATGAGATCATGACCTGAGCTGAAGATGCACGCTTAATCGACTGAGCTACCGAGGCGCCCCGATCTGCTCCCGTTTCTAAGAGAGCTGGAACGGCACTTTCTCTCCCAGCCATGGACCCAGTTTTTAATGAGCGGGGCTGGACGAGGCACAGGCCCCATGGATTAGGCTCCTTCTCTCCACCCACTCTCCTCATTTTTCAATATTCTCCCCACAGAGCCCACAACACTTCAAAGATCAAGGATTTTCTCTAGCTCCAGTGTCACAACCGCAGCAGCAAGCCCGAAATATCCCCACGCATAAACACACATTTGTCCCTGCTCCAAGAGGCAGGCAGAACTAAGTGCCAGCAAAAACTATGCTATTTCCTTTCAGGCTTTTGGGAAACAACATCCGCTCATCCTCACACGTTGTGCGTCGCACAGGTCAGAAGCAGCAGTACCTTCGCACACAACAGACACAACTATCCTTAAATAAAGTTAAATAAAACCTTCTTAACGTAACAATGGGTTGGAGATGCAGTGTTAGGGGGACATTGAAGGACAGCCAGTGCTTGGAATAAGGCATCATGGTTAAAAAAAAAAAAAAGAAAAGAAAAAGAAAAGAAAAGAAAACAAAGAGAAACAGAAAACACACAGAAGGATGTAGGCCAGTCAGTCACCAGATTCAATCCAAAGTTAAGACAAGAGTCCTGGGTTTTGAAGCTTTATAGCATCTGAAAAAAAAATCAATTTTTTTATTCTAAAATAACACTCTGATCTACAAATGATTACATCTCAAGTCACAGTCGTGTGCACGGACAGTTACCGAGCACTGTACTCAAGTGGCGTTGCCTGACTGCAGATGTCACCCCAAAGACATGAAAGCCCAAGCACATGCCATGATCACGTGAATGTGGTTGACACTGGGGTGGGGCGGGAACATTTTCCTATTTACTTCTCAATGCCAAAGTCACAGTGTGCACGGGGCAACAATATAAACTTCGGGACTCAGACCAAGTGGGAAAACCAGTTCCCACAAAACTAACACCACTTCTATTTGTTTGGCGCTTCACAACCTTCAAAACTCAGAAGCATGGCTCATCCAGCCTCATGAAGATCCAGGGGCGGGGGGGCAGGGACCACCATCTCCCAGCCAATCCACGTATCTGGTGAGAAGACAGCCATGGGTGGACCTTCCAGTTTAGCCCACAGAGCCCAACTCCCTTCCTGCCTCTCCTTCTACATCCCTTACCCAAAGGAGTTCTCCTAGAGAAGGGAAGTTTCTTTTCTGAATAACATGGAAAACAAAATCCTGTGAGAGATAAAGAATGTTTTGCAACAGTGTGGTGTAACTTACGTGGACAAAAAAGTGGTTGGATCATTTAGATTTCTCTCTAGTCTTCTTCCTTTTGCAGAATTTAATAGTAATGCACGGCATGGTTAGTAGAGGATGTGAACACTTCCCACAGCACCATGGTCTCCATGGGCTTTTTGCACCCCCAGGTGGGACACCTGGCTTGCTGCCGCTGGTTTCCAACTGGCAGGGGGCAGGAGCGGTTAACTCCAAAGCGGGCTGGGTCGACAGCCGAATGCTCCCAGCCCAGGAGCAAGGTCCGGCGCATGGGGCACAAGTGGCAGCTCCCCAATACGGCATTCTCCTGTCCCTGACCTCACAGGTAGCCCTGGAGGCAGCGTGCGGTAGCTCCAGATGAAAACTGTCCCTGACTTCTTGGCAAGAATAACAGCCCCCAAAGGGACCTGGGTCTGAGCCTCAGCAAGACGCACATCGACCATGTGGATGGTGAGGGGCAAACGAAAGTTGAACCTACTTGTGCTTCCCGCTTGTTTTTAAAGAGCTCTACGAGGAAACCGTGAAGCCATCTGGTCTTCCCCTGGAGAGGTCTGGCAGCCAGTCAAAGGACGCGCGGCTAGAGGAAACATGCTCGCATTTTCTTAGTGATAATCTGGCTCAGATGCGCCGTTTCAGAAAACAAGGACTCGTGCTCTCAGCTGATGCAGATCTACATGAGGCTGAAGATAGTTCTAGAGACGCATCTTGACTTGGGCGCTAGAGTCCAGGCCTCACTTCAGCAGCTGGGCCCAGCCAGAGCGCCAGGCCTGTCACTGGGAAGTGAGAGGCTCTGTGACAGGTGAGCTAAGGGTGAATGGAGTACACCCTTGACATACTTGCTATGCTGCCAAACATCCCTACAACGGCCCCAGGAAGCAGATTTAGGCCACACACACACAGGCAAGAGTATCTGAAGGGCCAGTTAAAGGCTGGAGCAGAAAGAAGTCCCAGGAATAAAGGCAGGATTTATCCCAGCTGCCTGCGCAACAAGGGAAACGTTGGTATTTCAAGAGCTGCTGAGCGGTGGCCCAGAGAGGCCTATGTTCCTGTCACTCAACGCAAGGGAGGGAATGGTCTTCATAGGTACAAGACTAGTCATCCTAACCCTACTGGGGACCACGGTCCTCCTGTGTGACCAACCTGGCCACCATTATATACGCAGGTGTGCGTGCATACAGCAAGACAAGGGGCCCTGGAGCCAGCTCTTTGGTCCTGGAATTTTTAGGAAGGACAAAGGGAAAAGGCACACAAAAGTGACTGAACAAAAGGAGGAAAAAAAAGCAGCTGGAAGTAGTATCTCATTATTTTGTTTTCCAAGTACCTTTTTCCCCCATGAAAAGAGATTCAAAATATAAACTTTATTATTTTACATTCAAGTGAAACTTCCATCTGGGGGGCTCAACACAATTTCAGCTGCATTCAGCAATTTACCACTTGGGCGCCTTTTTAACTTAACCCGATGGAAGAACTCAGCCCTCTGTTTTTTTTAAAAAAACAGCTTTATAGTCCCAGCTGTAACACGCTATCTGTACACACGCACAGGCACACACACACAAATCCAAAAACTTCTACATAGAAAAATAAAGGATAAACATTATCCATCTATTTTATACTGTGTGCTGGAACTTTTATATACAGAATTCTCTCTGTTTTCTTTAATGTTTTCAGTCACTGCACATTTTCTCCCCTCTCATGCGAACTGCGAGCCTGGAGACCGCTTCGGTGAGGCAGAGAAGCTACATTCTTGTCAGAGGAAGGGAAAGAAAAAGCCCTTTCTTGCTCCCCTTCTGGTCTTTCCCCACCTACCAACTTGGATATCCCTGCGGACAGCCTTCAGGTAAGTGGCTGTCCCGCTGTCCCCTCTCTCTAAGGCATCAGGGAGCAGAGGGCCCACCCTGAAAACACCCTGCCAAAATCGCCTCGGTGTGAGGACAAGGGAACGGAAGCAGGCAGGGAAAGCCTTTTAAAAATAAAAGATTCTAGATTCACGGCCCACAGCCCATTCTTTTAGTACGGAGTTCGATTCTCCAGCTTGTGCTTGGTGAGGAAGTACTTGAAAAACTCATAGACGGACCAGGAAATGGCAGTGGAGGGCATCTGGTAGATGACGCGTGCCTGTATGCCTTTGAAGTAGCCGGGCAGCCCATTGAGCTGGTACACCGTCCGAAAGGCGTTGGCCATGCCCGACAGCCGGCCGCTGATGTTGGCCAGGTTGAGGGCCACATTCTCCTGAGTGTTAAGGAGGGTCTTACAGACGTCCAGGGGCGTGGTGGCGGCCGCAGCGAGGGCCCCAGCCAGCCCACCTGAGATGATATGGGACTGTGGGTTGTAGCCCCGGTGAGGGTTGACTTGCTCTTGCAGGAACTCGTAGGTGATGAAGTGGATGGACTGGAAGGGAATGTTCATGGTCAGCTGTGTGGTGTAGCTCCGGTAGAAGGCCCCCAGGCCCTCGGTCCTCCACACTGTCCACATGCAGCTAAGGGCCGAGCGGTGCGGTGAGTCGTACATCTGCATGCGCTGCTTGACGACTGGGGTTGGCGCCGCGGGCAGGCAATGGGTTGGGACGGGCCCCACCCCAGGTCGGAGTGAAATGGGAAGCCGGGCCATAAAGAGAAACAAGCAAGTTTAGACACACTGGTAACAGGTCACCGAGAGCCAGCACACAAGCAGCCCCAGCCTGAGAAACCGGGGCGGCCCCAGGCAACTCCCCGTTTACAGAGGTGGTCCCAGGACCCAGGGCCTGGTGTCTCCTGCCTGAATCCTGTTTAAGGTGGCCCCCAAACGAGGCAGCCACTNTGCCCCCCCCACCTCCCCCCCCGCCACAAAACTGAATCTCGCCCCCTCGTCTCTCTGCCCTTCTCCATCCCAGCTGCACTTGCATCCTGTCTTTTATTCTCTGGATGTGGCCTGGACTCGGCGTGTTTAGCCTCTGTGTGTCACAGCGCTCTTTGAAGAAACACGGGAACTAGGTCAGCCCAAATTCAATGACAAAGTCAACTGCTGGTTCAAAGGTTAAGACAATGAACTTGAGAGCTTGAGAGTCTGAGTAGCCCCCAGGCCAAATGAACACATACTGGGTGCTCGTCTTTACTTTGAAAGAAATGAAGTCCTTAAATCAATATGTCAAAGAGAGAGGGTGTTGAACCTCACTTATTTGTTTCTCCTTTAAAAGTAGAAACAAATTTCTTGCTGGGATGATGTGGTCTAATTAAGCGGTCCCTGACCAGGTCCCTGTCCACACTGCCTTAACCACATAGAAACAAAAGCCCACCTCCCAGTCTGACCCAACAAGTCCCTGAAGGTCAGAACAAGGAGTCCCTCTCTGCCAGGGCATGGGAGGCAGCTGGCAGCACATTAAGAAATTTCAACCTTAAGAGACAAAAACAGACAAACTCGTAACATAAGACTTGAAATGCTGACATTTTACCTCTGATTTTTCCCTTCTGGCAAGGGACCATTTTTAGATGGGGAGAAAGGTGTAAGGAGTCCTACGTGTCACATAGAGAACAGCCCAGCTAAGTGGCCCAATACCAGGTTCCAAATCTCCTCACTGTGCGGACCTGAGTCAACTAAGGACTCAAGTCTGCACACCTGACAACTGGTTTATAGTGCTCCCAAAACTCAAAATAAAAAGGAGAGAATGTGGGAGGAGCTGGCTAAGACAAGATGGCCAAAGGTCAATTCACGAGTAGAGTGAGGTGTCCATGGTCATTTCTGACACTCTTCTCTCTATACTTGCGTTCTCTCTACACTTGCGTTACGTTTCAAATTGTCCATAGTAATTTCAAATCTCTTTTAAAAAAGCAAATTGAACCGAAGCTCTCATGACAGGCGAACGAGTGCGCCTGTGCACATGCACATGTATACACAGGCTTTAGAGGAGTGCAAAAGAATTGCCCTAGGAGCTTGTTAAAACAGATTCTTGGGGCGCCTGGGTGGCTCAGTCAGTTGAGCATCTGACTTCAGCTCAGGTCATGATCTCACAGTTTGTGGGTTTGAGCCCCATGTCAGGCTCTGTGCCGACAGCTTGAGGCCTGAAGCCTGCTTCAGATTCTGTGTCTCCCTCTCTCTCTGCCCCTCCCCTGCTCATGCTCTGTCTCTCTCTCTCTCCAAAAATATTTTTTTAATTAAAAAAAAAAACACATTAAAACAGATTCTCTGTCTATACCCCCAGAGATTCTGATTTAGCAGGTCTGAGATGGGACTCGAACTGGCATTCCTAACGTGCTCTCAGGAGATGCTGATGCTGTTGGTCCATGGATCAGAGTCCCAGTAGCTGTTTAAGAGGAACACCATAAGCTCAAAGCCCTTTCCAAGGACTTTGCTAATGTTGTAAAGAATTCTCCTGCTTATTCTGACTGCGGCCTGGAGGTCCCCTTGACCGACCTTCTGTCCCCCCCACCACCTTTTTCCTGCCCCTTTGCAGCCCGTTCTTGCCATTCCCTGGGACCATGAAGCATTACCTTCTGCTGGATTCATTACCGCATCGTGGAGCAGGGTGGCCATACTCCCAGCTATCCCTGCAAAACAAACTCCAGAAAATTACCCTCTGGGACCGGGTGTTCGGAGGAAGTTCTTGGAACCTAAAATCAGATGCAGCCCTGCACAGCTTTCTAAGAAGCAAAATCTACGACCAGCTCCACCCAGGTGAGCACTGACTCTTCAAGATGTAAAGTAACGACCGGGTTCCTGGGGGTAATGGGGAACGTAACACAGGCACAGTTACCCACATTTTCATCCTGCAGATCTGTAGTCAATACTGGGGGAAAGGCTAGACCTGCTGATGTTGGATGGTCCCCAGAAACCACACTTCATGGCTTTCTCCATTGGAAAACTGTCCAGACTTTAATTCTTGCCCCGTCCCTCACCTTTGTCTACACACTAACTCACTCTGTCCTTGAGCCCAGAGCAATCAAAAGGAATGATATCATGTACACAGCTAAAGGAGAGAAAAAGTCAGAAAAGAAAATTTTTTTTTAAATCCTTAATCAAATCCAGGCGTTTTCATGAAAACAGGCAGGGGAAGCAGACAATCAGGAAGATCTGCACGTGGCAGATTTCCAAGGTTAGTTTGCAAAGCCTCGACTTGTCTCCGAGACGCAGACTCCCTCTGAGGCTCTCATCTGGCCTGGTGTCAAGCACCAGGCACTTCCCAAGTCTGATACAGGCCTGGAACTTTGCTTTTCGCTCTGGGTTTCCTCCTCAGGCAGATGACACTGCCCGGTCATTAAGATGAGTGCCCAGAGGCAGGAGGAATGCAAAACACCAGGAGAGCACTCTAGAAATGCGTACACAGCCCCGTCCCCCTCTGCACACACTTACGATTACCATCAGAAAGGTCAAAATGCAACCAGCGTACATCGCAGCGAAGCAGTAACTGCACTGGGCAGAACTGTGTCCCATCAAACCCCCTCCACGGGGTTCAGTGACCAAGGGACTAAACATTACACGAGGCAGCTTCAGCAAAAGGCAAACCCTGAGGTCACAGACTCAGGGATGGCATCAGCACTTGGCCCTTAGTGCCTGTCTTAATAAATGCAACCAGGGGCCCATTTTTAAAAAGGGAAACAGATGCCTGCAAACCAGCCGGGCAGTCATTATCACCAGGGTTTGCTGATAGAAGGGACGTTCTGGGGTGCTCTTCGTAGAAAAAAAAAAGGGAAAGACTGGCAGCTGGTCACTCTACCTGTCGCTGTTGAAACATGAATTTTGTTCAAGTACACCTTATGCTTCATTCCGCAGTCCCTTTCCATACCCAAACAAAACCCGGCAAAAGCCAAACCCACAGGAGAGGTAGAAAGGGCCACTGAGCCGGGCCCAGAAAACACGCCTGTGTAGGAGCCCCACGCCAACTCCTCGCCCTCAAAACAACAAAAGAAAACTCCTCCTCCCACTGAGACCAACAACAGAAGAGAATGGGGGTGAAATTCCCAAATCCCCAGAAGCTTAAGGTGGGAAAGGTCGCCTGTGCTGCAGCAAATCCTTTGTCAGCCATAAAACTTCTTGACCTTTTAAAGCTTAGTTACATCTTGACGTTGTAGAGACCTGTTGAACCAGTTTTTTTAATAGTCTCAAAGAAGCTGTCCAGATAGCTTTTTTTTTTTTTTTTTTGGAATCCAGTATTGAAAAGTTTTGTTTCTATTCAGGGTTTTGTATTGTTTTTTTTCCTAGATCTGATTAATTGCTTTTGCATGTTTAAAAAAAACAAAAAAGAAAAAAGAAAACAAACTGGAAGAACCCATACAACAACGAAAACTGAAACACCTCTGTCACCGACTTCCCCCAGGCTTTAGAAAGCAAAGGAGGGGAACAGAAAAAAGCGTGTGCATGTGTGTGTGTGCGTGTGTTTGGGTGTGTGCGCACACACGGCTCTAGAGTTCTTTATTCATAAGCAAGCGTGGCGGAGATGAGGCGTCAGGCTGCTGGGTCACAGGGAGGAGAGCCCTGGGGAAGGGTCTGTTGAAGGAGAGAGCTCTCTAACTCCAGACAAACGCTTTCAAAATACCGTTGGCTAGGTGGCTGTTTCCTTGGTGGTGGAAAACGGCATTTAAAGTCCTTTTCATGTTTTCGTAGCAGGCAAAATACATGGCATGGGCCGGGCCGGCACCCATCACCATCACGTTGAGGCCTCGCAGGGGCCTCCAGAAGCCTTCAGTCCGAATGATTTTCTTGAGGGCTCCGTAGACACTTGTGTACTGTGCTTTGGGATCTGGATTCAAACTCTGCATTCGTGTCTAGGGGAGGGTGAGAAAACAAAATGGAGGAAGTTAACAAGGACGGTGAAGAGGAAAAAGAAGACCCGGGGTGGGGAGAGTGAGAGAAAACTGCCCATTTTCAGAGTTTCACAGGATTTCTTGGTGAAGAACACATTTGTTCCCTCCTTCCTCCTTCACATACACACAGCGATTTCATTATGCCCAGCAAAGGGGGATTTGGTTGGGGGTCAGGATTTGGAATAGGCAGATAGCAAGCTGTGTGACCCCTGAGGAACCCCTTAACCTCTCTGGACGTCAGGACCCCCAATTAAAAAAACAACAACAGGATTCTCACAAACATCTAATGAAATCATGTATATGAAACCCTTAAAAAATGCGGAGACCTGGTTAAATGGAAGTATTATTATCCTGTGGTTCCCACTCTGGTCCTAAAGCCTGTGTCCTCACTTATCTGGGACTTCCATGGTCTGAATGCTTCTGCCATTCAGCCCCAACCAGGAGTCTCCCAGGGGCCCTCGGGGCCTCATCCCACATCTCCTCTAAATGCACTTCTCATTTTGTCTTCCAAAGTTGGCACTTATATATGGTCTTGTTCTTAACTTCTTCCTGTGGATAGCCTTGCGTCCTTGAGGCAGAAGCTCGGCCTTCCACATCTCTGTTATCCCTTCAGACTTTCCGGGCACTTACATTGGTGTGACAGTTAATCCACATGTCAATGCAGCAAGACCACAGTACCCACACTGGCTCCAACAATAGTTAAACAGTAGTCTAGATGTTGCTATGGAGGTATTTCTTAGGTGTAGTTAACATTTAAACCATTAAATCAGGCTGAGTAAAACAGGTAACCCTCTGTAGTATGGTGGGCCTCATCTAATCGGTTGAAAGCCCGAAGAAGAAAAACACTTGCTGTCCTCCAAGGAAGAACGAATTCTGCCTCCAGAAAGTCTCCGCACTTGAGCTGCAACACCAACTCTCCCCTGAGTCCCCGGCTGGCCTGCCTTGCACATTCTGATTTCCCAAGCCTCCATAATAATCACATGAGTCAATTCCTTCCCCATTCACACACACTCCCCCCACCATCTCTCTCCTGGCTTGGTCTCTCTGGAGAACCCAATATCTCCCAGGTGGAAGACCCAGTCCTGCAAAAGCAACAGACAGCAATGCCTTCCTCCACTCCCCTCAGCACACACAGCCCAGAGGAGAGGGTCTCCCATCGTTAGCAGGGATGCCCTTCTACCACACCAGGCAGAATCATACCCAAACCTAATACATAGAACTGAAGAAGAATTTCTCTAGTTGAGAATGGGGTAAAGGGCCCTGGGCCCTCCTCTCAACTCCAAAGCAGAGACACCCCTACCTCCCCACCCAGCAACTCAAGGGCTCAGAGGAACAGTGTGAAAACCAATGATCTAAATTAACACTCATATGTGGAAGTTAAGAAACAAACGCATGAACAAAGAAAACAAAAAAACAAAAACAAAACCAGACTCTTAACTATAAAGAACAAACTGGCATTTGCCAGAAAGCACGTGGGCAGGGGATGGGCGAAATAAGTGGTGGGGATGAAGTAGTGCACTTATCGTGATGAACACTGAGTAATGTGTGGAAGTGTTGAATCATTATATTGAACACCTGAAACTAATATAACACTGTGTTAATTACACTTGAATTAAAAAATATTTTTTAAAATTAGTAGTCATTNATATATACAATGGAGTACTACTTAGCAATGAGAAAGAATGAAATCTTGTCATTTGCAGCAACGTGGATGGAACTGGAGGGTATTCTGCCGAGTGAAATAGGTCAATCAGAAGGACGGATATCGTATGTTTTCACTCATCTGTGGAACAGGAGAAACTTAGCAGAGGACCATGGGGGAGGGGCAGGGGAAAAATAGTTGGGGAGAGGGAGGAGGGCAAACCACAAGAGGCTCTTAAATACTGAGAACAAACTGAGGGCTGATGGGGGTGGGGGAGCGGCAAAGAGGGTGATGGGCATGGAGGAGGGCACTTGTTGGGATGAGAACTGGGTGTTACATGGAAACCAACTTGACAATAAACTATATTTTTAAAAATAAATAAAAAATAAAATTAATAGTTATTTTCAGATTTCACAAGCTCGTAAAAACCACACAGAAAATGAGCACATTATTGGCAACTTTTCATTTCGCCAAGAAAGGACATAAAACAGTGATAACATGAGTGACAATCACCACTGCACTCTATGAGAATCATTTTCTACAAGAAAAGACATTCTTTAATGTTTTTTTGTTTATTTATTTTTGAGAGAGAGAGGCAGCATGAGCCGAGGAGGGTCAGAGTGGGAGACACAGAACTCGAAGACAGGCTCCAGGCTCTGAGCTAGCTGTCAGCACAGAGCCCGATGCGGGACTCGAACCCACGAACCGTGAGATCATGACCTGAGCCGAAGTTGGACATTCAACCGACTGAGCCGCCCAGGCACCCCAAGAAAAGACATTTTTAATGCTTAAAAAAAAAAAAAAACAACCAAAGACTACTTCTGATCATAAAACTGTCCTTTAAGTTAAATTTAGCTTTATCAAAAGTTCACCACTTTATCCCACTGAAAATACCTGCTGGCCCAGCCAGGATGGCTGCCAGACACTGGGGCCCACATTCCGGGGAGTGCCAGGTGGGACTGGATGGGGTCCATACCCCTGTGCCTGTCTGTTTGTGTTTTAGTCTAACATGTTTCCAAAAGAATCTGAAGGGGCTTAATAAGGGAGGATACATTATAACAAACAAGGCAAGGGAAGAAGCATGCGTACTTGTCAATGAGGAGGGCACCTGACTTGCAGCGGTGAAGCCTCCGCCTTGCTCAGAATGAACTACGGGAAATGCAAAGCATTTACTCTGGAAGAAGCAGCCTTGCTTCTCCAAGGACAACAGAGGTTATCTAGAACTAAATTCTAAAAGCAATTCTAGAGCAAAGAAAGTTTTGCTCCCTGGCTTCTCCGTACAACTGCCCCAGATAAAAAGCTGGAGCACGATGCAGGAGGCGGTAGAGAGAGAACAGGGATGGGATTCAGATTCTATCACTTCCGTGTGACCCTGGGCAAAAGGGTTAACCTCTCCAAGCTTTTGTTTCCTCCTCTGACAAAATGGTTAAGAAAATTAGACATCTACGACCATCATTACTTTTAATAACAAAGGCTGCATCAGGAGGCTCAGTAATGTGGTTCTAGTATATAATGTGCAGAAGTCTAAGCTACATGGTGGGGTGGTGATGTCTGTGTCTTCAGTATACCTACAACACCTATTATGGTATCTAAATCACACTGGGGGCCCAACAAGTATTTGTTGAACGAATGGATGAACAAGCAAATGTGTGCAACTAAGGGTACCAATTGGGGACGATGGGGTTTTTCTCTTCTCTCACTTCCCCTAAAATATGAGTAGCTTTCCTGGAGTTACGTGTTCCTCCCACCAACCTTTCTCTGTTTGTTTGTTTGTTTGTTTTTAAATTTTAGAGAGAGAGAGGAGAGCACAAGTAGGGAAGAGTGGCGGGGGGAGGGGGGGGACAGAGGGAGAGAAAGAGAAAGACAAAGAGAAAAAGAAAGAGAAAGAGAGAGAGAATGAGTCTCCAGCAGGCTCCACACTCAGCATGGAGCCCAGCACATGGCTCGATCCCATGAATGCTGAAATCCTGAACCAGGCCAACATCAAGAGTCAGATGCTCTGAGCCACCCAGGGGCCCCCATCCTTTCCCAAAAGATAACAACAATCCTGCCACTCCCATTCCCAGAGGAGAGATCTTTGGGGAGGGACTCCAGAACTGGTTCTCCAACCTCCCCCCCACCCCCCCCACCCCGGCCCTAATCTCTGGCCTTGGGCAGCAAGGCTAGCCTGTGGTGAAGGCCCTCCTTGGGCCCTAGTGGGTAGCCCCTTACAAGCAGGGGTGGCAGAGCGAGAAAACACACAGGACCCGGGGGGAGGAGCTGAGCGGCTGGATCCCGGCCCCAATACGGGCTCCAACAGACCCAAGTGGCCTCGGCTATGGCATCTCATCTCCCTGGTCCCCAGTGTCCTCAACTGGAAAATTCAGGAGACAATCAGAACAGTGGCCGATTACCAGAATCACCAGGAAATGTTTGAAATGTCCTTCTGGGCACCACTCCAACACACTGATTCAAGACTTTTTTTTAACTCCCCAGATGATTCTGGTCATCGCTTAGTTTGGAGAACCACTAAATAAAGGGCCCTCTCAGCCCTAGCACTTTCTAGTAACATTCTGTGTCCAGCCTTGGCGGAAAGGCAGGCACCTGGGTTAAGTGAGGGGGGCGTGGCTGGGGAGACAGTGTGTACAGAGGGGAGCAGAGGCAGGAAGCTTTAGGGCCAGCCAATCCGACATTGCCGGTCTGAATTCCAACTCAGGGACCTCAAGCAGGTTCCTCAAGGTTGGGGCATGGAATAATCCCCCAGGGAGCTGTGGCAGGCAGAGTGAGGTAACTGTGGGCACGATGTGGCTCAGGTTGGCAGGTAACCATGACCGTCCCCTCTCCCACCCATCCTTTCCACACGTGATGATGTCAGGAAGGTTTCTCCCTTACAAAGCCGCTCACAGAGGCCAGCTCTCGAAGACTTACAAGGGAAATTCAGGGTTGATTTCTCACCTCTCCCTTTTTAAGGGGGTGAGGCAAGTGGAGTAAGTATTACTGAACCAAAATGCACCACCTCCTGCAGAAAAGGAAAGGGCAACTGGGTATCTCTGCACACTCAGTAGATTTCTCTGTTCTGGGGGCCCGGGGGTTGACTCAAAGAAGGCCACGTTTAATGACACATACTTGGGACAGAGGCAAGTGACCTCTGAGCATGGAGGAGGACCCAGTCAAGGCCCCTCTGGGCCCACCATGGCCAAGTTCAGGGTCAGAGCCACTTCAGTCCTATAGCACCTTCATCTCTTCAACCTGCCCACGGGGACAACCCACCACCGATCAGGCACCAGGGTGCAGAAAGGAAAGGTTGATGGGGGAAGTAAAGAACAAAGAATGCGAGGGGAGCCTGGGGGTGGCTCTGTCAGTTAAGCGTCTGACTTCAGCTCAGGTCGTGGTCTTGTGGTTCGTGGGTTTGAGCCCCGCGTCAGGCTCTGTGCTGACAGCTCAGAGCCCAGAGCCTGCTTCAGATTCTGTGTCTCCCTCTCTCTCTGCCCTTCCCCCGCTGTGTGCATCCCACCCCTCTCAAAAATAATAAACATTAAAAAAATAACAAAGAATGTGGGAGATGAGGTCAGAATGACCCATACAGGCCATCCGGGTGCCACAAGGGAGCTCAGAGGAGAGGGCGGAGTGGGCAGCGTGCCCCAGTACGGTCTCCGGAACTCCCTCAGAAGGGAGGCTGAGAGAAGCCGAGGTGGCCAGCCAGTGGCTGGAGTGAGGGCGACCACCAGCTTATTAGCCTCTAGTTCTTCTCCATAGACTCTACTTGTAAAATGTACAACTGAGAGCCAGGCATTGTTTTAGCTTCCTGGGGGCCAGAAAAGAAGTTGGGGGTGAGTGGAAACAACCCAAGTGTCCCTCGATGGACGAATGGATAAACAAGTGGTCCACAGAGACAATGGAAGAGTACTCAGCCTTAAAACAGAAGGACATTCTGACACTGGCTACATTAATGCTGAGGGAAATAAGTCTGTCACACACACACACACACACACACACACACACACACACACACAAATGCTGTACGATTTCACATAACATGAGGTACCTGGAGTTATCAAAACCATAGAAACAGAAAGTAGAATGGTGGTTGCCAGGGGCTCGCGGGAGGGCAATGGGGTTGTTTAACGGGCACCATGTTTCACTTTTGCAAGACGTACAGTTGTGAAAACCGTCCTTTCATGCCTGAACTGTATACACTTAAAAATGGTTAGGATGGTACTTTCAATGTTACATGTATTTTTTACCACAACGTTTTTTGACTCAGGGTGGGAGGGTGGAGAGAAAGAAGATGAATGCAGTAGGATCCACAGAGAAAAGGGCAGAGACTCAAAAAACGCAACCCAAACAAACCAAGGAGACGGAGACAAGAATCTCACAAGCTGCCTTTCCTGCCCTGGGTTTCAGTTCCTGTTCAGGCCTGGCTGCGAGGCTCTCCCTTTCTTTGTAATAAATCGCCATCCTTCGCATTTTAATTCTCCACCCTCTTGGAAATTCAGAACGCATATTAGCATATTAAAGGCTCTGGGAAGTTCTGCCAGTGAATTCTGTTCCACAAGGCACTTCTTCAACGTCTGTCTTGGGCAACAGAAACCTCCTCTGGCAGAGTGACCAGATCCACCTTGGGGAACACACTTTGAGAAAACAGCTGTAGCCAGCAGGTGG
>NW_027530408.1:2146270-2180804 GCF_008692635.1 Crocuta crocuta | reverse complement strand
AGAGATCAGCTGGGGGGGTGGGCAGCCAGCAGGACCCCCGGGGGGCCCAGGCCTGGGAGGTGGCGGGAGCAGGCTGAAGACAGGCCTGAGCGGAGCGGGGGGGGGCCTCCAGGCCTGTTACTCAAGTGCCAGGGCCCAGACCTGGGTCTCTGGCCTGGTTCTGCCATTTGCCGTGTGACCTGAGCAAGTCTCCTGGAGCTCTCGAAGGGCACTTTTAGAACAGGCTCCCCACCAACGACACAGAGTCTGTACCTGCATTAAACCAGCTCCATAGGCTTCTGGAAAGGCTAGAATGGAGCGAGGGGCAAGCCTCTTGCTCAAACTACCTCCCTAATAAGACAAATCAGGACAGGCCTGCCTTGCTTTCCTGCTGTCTTCTGGAGGGGGGGCAGGTGGACAGAGAGTGGAAAATGTGTGTTCCGTCCCAGGTGAGCTCACAGGATCGTATGACAGGAGCTGCAAGGGCCCGGGCAGAGGGCATACGGAGCTCAGCACCTGCCTTTGCAGATAGGAAACTGGAGGCCAGCAAGAAGAGCGAAGGGGGCAAGCTGCGCCTTGCAGGGAGACCTCTGCCCTCCCGGGCCTCCTGCAGAGGACGGCCCAGCCCAAGGCCCACAGCATCACTGGGCTTCCGTCCTCCCACCCGGGTTCTGAGTCCTCCTTTTTCGGTACTTCTCAACAATAAAGAGCAAGTGGGGTGCGGGGGCCTGGGTGGCTCAGTCGGTGGAGCATGTGACTCTTGACCTTAGCGTTGTGGGTTCAAGCCCCACACTGAACATAGAGCTTACGAAAGAAAGAGAGAGAGAGAGAGAGAGAAGGAAAAAAATGAATGAATGAATGAATGAATGAAAGAAAGAAAAAAAGAAGTAATAATATAAAAACTGTCTACATCGAAAAACATGCACTTTCAGGACCAGGAGAAGATAATGTGAAATCTACCCATCCATCCATTCAAAAGTGTTTGCCAAGCTCTTACTTTAAAGGCAGGTGCAGAGACACAGCAGGAATAGGCATGAGAGGGGCTCCCAGTTCATGGTGTGGACAAATGTGACAGCACAATGGCTGGGCACAATGCCCAGACCAGGCCTGGGCCCCAAAAGGCTACCCAGGAGTCTCTGTTCCAGACTCTCTCCCAGAGAAAGGAAATTCACTTCAGGCACCCACTGAATGCCAGGAAAATGCCAAACAGCATTAGCGTCTGCTACCCGGTGTCTGTTGCAGAGTCAGCAATCAAATCGGTAAATTTAATTCTGTCCCGTGGGCTGACGTTCCCAAGTTGCATAGACAGTCACTGAGCAGAGCCTGAGCCAGACTGCAGGTCCCAACCCCCTCCCAGCCCCACAGCCAGCCCGCCACGGGCACATGGCCTCACCCTTCAGCCCAAGGCCCAAAGCTTTCCCACTTGCACCCACCGCCCATCTATGGCACCCTGTACCCCCTGCACTGGGGTCTGCTGATGACACTCCAGCTGCCCGTCCACAACTGCACAGGGCAGAGCATGTCAGACCAAGGAGCTGTCCCCACCCAGGCACGCAGATCCCAGCAGGCAGCCAGGAGAGCACAGTGCTGTGTCAGGGAAGAATTGCCTTCCAGGATGAAGCCACAGACCTCATCAAGGGCTTAGAAAGCCCTATCCTCACCTTCCAGAATAGGAGGCACGCACATCAGAGAAGAAACTCAAACCACATCAAGGAGAACCATGCACACACAGTAAAACCTAAGGCACTCTTGGGTTCAAGACTGCTGGCATTCCAACTCAGAATCTGCGTTGCAACTCGGAATCTCGTCCTTCCACGTTTGATACAGAAGACGGACAATCGTGTCCTGGCCCTTTGGAAAACACTTGGAGAAATCATAAAAAATGAGCCATGAGGATACCGCCCAGTACCATCCCCACATGCACATTAACTGGGAACAGAGCACTGAAGGAAATGCTTTAAGGAGACCCACACAGTTTGTGGCAAGCAGAGGTACATCAAAGTTCAAGTTCAAGATTCCAAATCATGTCTTTTTAAATCTCCCAAACTGGCAAGAGTGTATACATAAAGAAAATATACTTTGTCTCTCTTTTTTGTTACTCAAAAGGAAAACTTGATCCTCTCAAAAATTTTTAAATGTTTATTATTCATTTTTGAGAGAGAAAGAGAGAGACAGAGCATGAGTGGGGGAGGGGCAGAGGGAGAGAGAGGGAGACACAGAATCTGAAGCAGGTTCCAGGTTCTGAGCTGTCAGCAGAGAGCCCCCATGCGGGATCTCTGACCTGAGCTGAAGTAGGACGCCCAACCGAATGACCCACCCAGGCATCCCCTTGATCCTCTTGAAGTTTAGGAACCAGCAGGAGAAAAATGACTCCTTAAAAGAAGTCCTTGCCTCCCTCTCCCCTCCCCGCAAATAAAAGGGGAGAAGAAGGAGGAGAAAGAAGCATGTGCTGAAGTGGAGATGAAGAGTTCCAGGCACATACATTTTGAAAGCCCCTGGGGAGAACCACCATTTTAGAGCAAGAAAAAGGGCAAATTCATTGTCCAATCAGTCAGAAGAGCGATGCCAAGACAACAGAAAGATGAGAGCCGGTGGGAATGCACGTCTGCATCAATTTCCCTGCCTCACCTATGGGAAGGTGCAGACGCCCCTCAGTTCCAGGCCACCCTGGTGCTCGGGGGAGGGTGGGAGGAAGCAGGCTTGCACACGTGAGGAACCAGCGAGGCCACTCTGTTCCTGGTGTCTCTGAAGTGTGGAGCCTGGCCTGTGGACCGTTTATGCCATCTCTCATTCATACTCGCTAGACGAAATTCTGAAACCTTCAGGGCCCCTTCGGGGTGTGCTTTGGCGTCACTGCTGTTTCTAGGGCTAAAATGACGGAGTATTCAGTAGAAAATACAAATTCCACCAAGATCGCCAAAACCAAGTTCCTCGGCCTCCCAGGGAAGGAGCCGCAGCACCAAATAGCACTTTTGCGAACAGGCACAGTGTGAGAATTCAGATCCCAAATCGCACCCAACCCAGAAAGGGTGGCCCAGGAGGGGCCACGTGAGCTGTACCTAGATAGAGGAACGTTACCTCAATTGGTTAAAAATAAATAAATAAAAGGAGGTGTCTTTACCGTCCCTTCTATTAGGATTTGATTTTTTGACTTTGAGCATGTGTTACTTTGAAAAAAAGGCAAATGGGCAGGGGGAGGAAGTGACCAATTCTGCCACAGGGAGATTGTGAATGTGCGGGTAGTTCTGGGAAATGGGAAGGTATGGCCAAAGGCTACGTTCAAGGGTAAACGCAGAGGGAAAGTGTGGACGGAGAGTCGTTCTGGACTCAGGTGGGTGGCTGGGCACTGGATAATCAATAAACCTTTGCTGAGAAAAAGGCAGGCTGGGGCTGGATGATGGAAGCCCTGAACAGTTTGCTCAGGAGCTTGGAATTTACTTTATAGGCAAGTGTTTTCCAAGGTTACATATTGCGCATGATGGCAGCTATGAAGAGGCACATGGTAGGCAGTACAGATGGGGTCTCTCGCATCTGGACAAGGGATAAGGCCCAGACAACAGAAGTCCTCCCTACCAGGCCTCATTATAGGCTGGCCTCTCTCTGCTCTCTCCAAAGCCATGGCCCCATGCAAGGCCACCGTAATGCCACCTTACACCCACTGGCAGCGGCACCCTTCACTGCTAGGGCCCAAAGGATACCATTCCCACATCCCTTCCTCCTAGGAGCTAACCCTGGTCACTCCTCCCCTTCTCTAGAAAATTCCCCAGCAGATGGAGGCAGGGATGAGAGAATCTGTGCCTGGCTCAGACCCAATATACCCAGGAAATACTCAGAGCAATCCAGTGGCCAGCCCAAAGGATTAAGTGACTTCTGCTCCACATGTGGGAAAATTTCCAAGATTCCAGGTAACAGGGCTCGGGGTTCATAGATGGGACTGGTGACCCTCTGGGGAGATGGAGAGGGGAGGGAGAACACGGGGCTATAGGGGAAGCCTGAACCACCAGTCACTCCTATCCACCTGGCTTGGCCCTAGCAAGATGAGCAGGGACCCAGAGTCCTGCGTTCTGGTCCTACATCTGATATTAAGGACTACGGTGGCCTTCAACAAGTCAGCCTGCTTCTCAGAGCCCCAAAGCCTTTTTTCACAAAATAAGTATAATAATAAAAGTCACACTGGCAACGATCTCCACTTTACAAACAAGGAAACTGAGGCACAGAGGGGCTAAGCAACTTGCTCCAAGGTCACAGAGTACACACAGGCCTGGAAGCCAGGCAGATTGGCTCCAAAGCCATGCTCTGAACCAGGAGGGACCACAGGTGATCCCTAACTACCTTCCTGTCTCTGATGTGCTCTGCTTCTCCTACCATGCTAAGTCAGCAATGCAGACTACCCTGCATGTGCCCGACCTCTTTGAAGAGCGAGTAGGACCCTGACTATGTCAAAGTCACTGAAAGCTTCACTGCTTAAGCCCACGAAATTCCTGGGGTATCTGCGTCCAGCCTGCAAGCTTACAGACAGTCATGAGCCCGGTCACAGAGAGCTCCCGGAGCTCCCGTTTCCCATTGCTGGCCATCAGCCTGGCCACTGATTCCAAGTGGAACAGGGTAGTAGTGGCTCGCCCAATACGAACCTGTTCTCATTCAAAAAGAGCTTGAACCATATACCCGCCCAGGTGGTGGGCAGGAGGGGCATCTGGAGGGAAGAAAGCCTGGCCTGCTTTCTGTACTCAAAAGCTACGACTGAATATTCCAAAGTTCAGACTGCTTTCAGGGAAGAATTCAATTCACTGCTACTCCCTGGCCTCCCCGGTGCCTCCCCTGACTCAGCAGCCTTGTCTCTGTCACTGGCTTATAAACACCCCACCTACAAGTAAGGACAAGATGTCAGAGGCAGAGCTGAAGAAATGCCTCATTCTCAAAAGTGTTTTAGTTTCCTCATATATAGGTAAACTCGCTTAAGCATCCTAACACCACATCAAAGAGTAAATTGAATGCAAGAATCCACATGGACGTGCCCTCGAAGAACATGAAGCCACCCCAAGGCACCAGGATGACCTGGGTGCAGAAGAACAGAACGCCGGTGCTGATTCTGCCCATGACCATTCTGGTCCCCGCTGGCTCCTTCGGCCCCGGCTGCTCAGCCATCACGGCTGTGCGTGGTGGGACTCCCTACGGGCTTTTGTTTGATTTCAGAGCTCTGCCGCCCACCTCACCCCCAACCTCCACTTTGCTCTCCCTCATTAGGAAACAGTCATGGGATTTGCCCACGCTCCCAGAGCTGGTCACCACAGTGCCAGGACGGGCCAACACTCCCAAGCCCTGCAACCACGTTTTGCTGAAAATTCCAACTGTGCAATCTCAAAGAGATCCTGGTCACCCGCCCACCGGCCTGATGCTCAGATAGTCTCTCGGGGTGTGGAGTTCGTCCGTTCAATCACCAATGACATCTGGGGCTTCTACTCCAGGCCTGACTCTGTAATTCGTACCTGAGGACACAAAGATGTCCCCTGTCCCCAACCACCCCACAGTCGAAGTCCTATCTAGTCTTCAGCTGGATGCACTTCGAGGAAGTTACTCAACTTCTCTGAACTTCGGTTCCCTCATCTGTGAAAACCCCTATGTCACGTGCTTCCTGCAATGGATACTAAGAAAACTTCTCAGCACACAGATCACCTAGCACAGTACAGGAGGGGCTCTGCGAATGTTTATCATCTTAGTCATTCTTTTTATAAGGGCTCCAGCACGTTCCTTAACCACCATCTATGTTAATACAAATGGCTTTGAAATCTTATTTTTCTTTAATGTTTATTTTTGAGAGAGAGAGAGAGAGAGAGAGAATGTGAGCAGGGGAGGGGCAAAGAGAGAGGGAGACCAGAAACCAAAGCAGGTTCCAGGCTCTGAGCTGTCAGCACAGAGCCCAACGTGGGGCTTGAACCCACGAACTGTGAGATCATGATCTGAGCTGAAGTCAGACGCTTAACTTAATGAGCCATCCAGGTGCCTCGGCTTTGAAATCTTATTAAGAACCACCACCAAAAACTGGTCGAATCTTGCCAGGAAGGAGTGAGGCTTTTCCTTCCTCCTGCTTGCTGACAGAGGGCTCTCATTACAGGTTGGAGCTGAACACCAGACAACAGAGTAGAATAGGCTATAAACCACTCACACAACAGACCACAGGGTCCCACAAGGAAGCTGCCAGCCACAGGGCACAGACGTTGAGGACTCCAAGCCACAGTGCCTATGACCACACAAGGTAAGCACAGGAGTGAAGCCTAACCACCACCCCCTCTGATCAGAAAGAGGCTGAGGGCACCCGGTGTAGTTTAGTCGGTTAAGCATCCGACTCCTGATTTCAGCTCGGGTCATGATCTCACGAGTTTATGAGTTCGGGATTTTTTGTTTTTTGTTTTTTGGGGGGTTTTAAAAAAATTTTTTTAATGTTTATTTTTGAGAGAGACAGAGTGTGAGTGGGGTAGGGGTAGAGAGAGAGAGAGAGAGAGAGAGAGAGAGACAGAATCTGAAGCAGGTTCCAGGCTCTGAGATGTCAGCACAGAGCCCTATGCGGGGCTCAAACCCACGAACTGTGAGCTCATGACCTGAGCTGAAATCAGAGGCTTAACTGACTGAGCCACCCAGGCGCCCGTGAGTTCAGGCCCCACATCAGGCTCTGCACTGGCAGCACAGAGCCTGCTTGGAATTCTCTCTCTCTCTCTCTCTCTCTCCCTCTCTGTCTTTCAAAATAAATAAAATAAAGAAAGAAAGAGAGAGAGAGAGAGAGAGACTGGACAAAGCAAGGTCACCTTCTCATTCCCACTGGCGTCCAGGCCCACAAGGGCCAGCCCCGCAGGCTCAAGGGCTCTGCCTGGGTCTAAACCCCATTCTGCTGCTTCCTCCTTGCACCTTTGCACCTTTGGCAAATTATTCCATCTCTCCGAGCCTGTTTCCGTATCTGTGAATGACGGATCATAACAGCATCTACCTTCTAACGTGTCTGTGAGGATTAAAGGAAATAAGGAATGAATGACAAGCCCTTTGCCTGGGGTCTGGCATACAGTTGCTGTTGCTCTCATTCATGTTTGGGTTTGGGTTTTGTTTGTTTGTTTGTGTTTTGTTCTGTTTTTGGAGAAAGAGCAAATTCCTAGGAAGATCTAACTTCTACTCTAATTCCTTCTTAAAACTCTCATCCCCTTGGAGCAGGGTGCCACCCAGATCAGCCCCAGTTGGGAGCAACCCCCTGCCCCCCACAATGACTGCACACTGAGACTAGACTACCTGAGTCACCGTTGGGACAGCCCTAGCTGCATATATTCTGTTGCCCTCTTAACCGCAGAGAAACTGAGGCCCGGGAAACCAGAGGACTTGCCCAAGGGGCGCACAAGGGACTCTGGCCCTCCCACCCACCCCACTTCCACATTCACCTTTCTTGGCTCTCGGTTTCTAGACCGGACCTGGCTGCTCGCATTAATCCTGATTATGTAACAAAGGGAATCTGGGCAGCCTGCAAGGTAGGGGGGAAATCTCCAGTGTCATTTTACACGGACGCAAAGGGCCCCAGATGACAGTGCCTCGGGAAAGTCGCCCAGCTGGCCTGGCTGCTCGGAGGCAAGGGTGGCTCTGGAGACCTTTAACCAGCGCGAAAGTCTGGGGCCGGGCGGGCTGGGCGGGAGCCTGAGGTCCCAAGGTTCCCCGATGCTGCTGACAGCAGCCCATTCCCTGGAGGTCACCACTGTGCAAAGGGCCCTCCTGCGCTCAAGGACCTGCTCTTCTCTGAACTGCAGGGAAGCAGCCAGAAGGGGCCAAGCGGAACTAGAGAACCCTCTGTGCATTCTGCCCCCTTTCCTGTGCTCCACCGTCACCCTGCAGGCCCTGGGCCCCTACCGTGGGCGTGGGCAGGCTCTCAGGTCCCCCGGATTCTGGGGGATAAGTCCACGTGGCACTGCAGGGCACGGATGTCTCCACTGAGTATGCCTCATTCTGCCAAACAGGGGCAATCCTCCCAAACGGTGCATTTAAATGTGAGCATGAAGGGACAGAGCCCTGTTCCAAAAGTCTGAAGGCCTAGCCTCCTGCCCAGCCCTGCCCTCACATCCCTGAGGAGCTGGGAGCGATCTAGCTAACTGGGCATCAACATGGGTTTCCACCAGAAGGTAAACGCCAGAAAGGTGAGAAATTTCTTCTGTTTTGATCACGGATCTATTACAACTGCAAATATCTGTCAAATGGATAAATAGGAGTTAACACTGATGTCTCTAAATATGTCCTTTTTGGCTCGCACAGTCTAAACCTATGAAATGGGGAAAGAATCCTTTGAAAAACAAACGTGCGTGGGTGTGTTTTACTTGCAGGGAGATAAATCTATAGATCTCCTTTACTATCCATCAGGCCCACTTGCAACTTTAAAATGTTTACTTGTGTTAGAAAGTAAGAAAAGAAAGAAAAGAAAGGAAACAAAGTAAGAAAGAAAGAAGGGAAGAAAGAAAGAAAGGAAGAAAGAAAGAAAGAAAGAAAGAAAGAAAGAAAGAAAGAAAAGGAAAGAAAGAGAGAAAGAAAGAAAAGAAAGGAAAATGAAAAATGAAATGAAACGCAAGAGAAATTGGAAGGCTTTTTTATACTGTAGGTAGGGATGTAAAATGGTGCAGCCCCTATGGAGAAAGTACAGTGGTTTCCAAAAAAATTAAAAATAGAATTACCATATGATCCAGCAATCCCAGTTCTGGTTTATAACAAAAAAATGTAAAGCAGGGTCCCAAAGAGATATCTGCACACCCATGTGCATAGCAACATTATTGATGGTAGCCAACAGGTGGAAGCCACCCAAATGGCCATCTGTGGGTGAACGGATAAACAGAACGTGGTATCTCCTACAATATTATCACTCAGCCTTACAAAGGAAAGAAATTCTAACACATGTTACAACATGGGTGAACCTTAAGGACATTATGAGATAAGCCAGTCACAAAAAGACAATGATTTCACTTACACAAGGCACTTAGAACAGCCAAATTCAGAGACAGAATGTGGTTGGGGGCTGCAGGGGCTGCAGTGGGGTGGAAAATGGGGAGTGGCTGTTTAAAAGGGGCAGTTGTACTCAGAAGGTCAAAACCGTCCCGGAGACGGGTTGCACAATAGTGTGAACGTACTTGACATTCCTGAACGACACACTTAAAACCGTTAAGATGGTATTAGACACCTGAAACTAGCATAACACAGTAGGTAAAGTACACTGGAATTAAAATGTAAAGCGTCATGAAAATGGAAAAAAACAGTATGAGGTAAATTTCACATTCTATGTATTTAACACCACCTTTTTAAAATCCTAAATCTAATCAACAGCTCATTCCACCTGCTTTTCATAGTCTGAGATCCTGTCATACAATCAGGTAATCCTCTAACCTTCCCCTAACCCTTGAAATAGCATTTGTTTGTCTGCTTGCTCACTTATGGTAAAGGCAGGCAGGGGTCTCAAATGCACAGCATGACCCCTAGACACCGTGATAGTCCCGGCTCCAGAGCCGGCCTTGGAAGCACCTGGAATGTGAGCCCAGGGAGAAGGCAGAAATGGTTAAACTGCAAAATCTGTAGAATCCTGTCAGCTTCTGCAACAGCAGGCACACCCTCCCCAGAGGCCACTCCTTCTAACGCTTGCCCCACTATTAGCCTATTAGCCACAGGAAGAAAAGGCTTTTCAAAGCAGCCCTGTCGCCAGCCTCCTCTTGCTCATTTCTCTACTTATAATTATATCAGGTGATGTGTCTGCATGCCTGTCTTCCATTAAAGTCTGAGGGCACGAAGGAGGGGACAGCCTCCTGGCGTTTGTGATCTCAGTGCTCTGGCACCACGCTTTATACGACACTCAGTAAGTGATTGTGGAGGACTCAGAGGTACNGCCAACAGCTGTCTCCTTGCTGCTTGCTCCTCAAAAGGCTGTCTACCTGCTGTGTCCCGCAGCACAATGCGCGTCACCATCTCCTGGGGCCGACCGCCCAGGGCAGCAGCCCATCAGAGTGGGGCTCCAGAGTTCAGCATAGGCTGGAGGTCTCGGCAAGGGCTCAGAGGAAACTTCCCAGAGGTTGCCGAAAGCCAGATTTCACACTGGTGCTAAGATCAAATGATCTCCATAATGCTGGCTGATTTACACATGTGGGGTGGGGGGCAGATCACAGCCCGAGATGATGTTCTCCTTTCTTCACACACCTTGCACACCAGCCAACAACAGAAAAAGACCAAATGCCAGAAACACCGGGCTTGATGTTCTAAGCGTGTCAGGGGAAAGACACCAGAGGAAACATCCTGAAGTTTCACCTTCCAGCCTCTGGAAGCCACTCACATGTACAAATGTCTGCATGTACAAACAGTTTCATAAGCTTTGGGGGGAGTCATATTTAAGTTTTACTGGACGCCAAAGAGAATGGTGGGACCTACAATCAAGGATGAGCTTTCATGCCGACTAAACCTTCGTCTTGGAAACAACAACTTGGGTGTTGAATTGAAACTGAGGCCCTCTTGGGGCACCTGTGGTGGATCAGTCAGTTAAGCGTCCGACTTCGGCTCAGGTCACAATCTCAGGGTTCACGGGTTCGAGCCCCGTGTCGAGCTCTGTGCTGACAGCTCAGAGCCTGGAGCCTGCTTCGGATTGTGTCTCCCTTTCTCTCTATCCCTCCCTCCCTTATGCTCTGTCTCTGTCTCTCAAAAATAAACAAACATTTTTTAAAAATAAGCTGAAGCCATCTGACGAGAAGGGTCTCCAGAAGGGAGAGCATGAGACTGGCACGGTGGATGCGAGTGAGTGGCCTCAAACTAGTAAAACACCAGGGTTTGTGTCCCCGCTCCGTGAACACGGGCAGTGTGCCAGCAGGGGTGCTGGGCACCGGTCCTTGCCTGCAAGGAGTCTGTCATCTAGCAGGGACAGGCAGCGTGAACCAAAAATCACACAAATTTAAAAACAGGCAAAGTCTAAGGACCCTGAAGCAAAGTGAAAGGACAACAGCAAAGGCACCTAATTTACATGTGGGGAGGGGTCCTGGAAGTGACTTGGAAGCGGAGAACTGAAGGCTGGGCGAGTCAGTCAAGTGGAGCTCAGGACAGAGGGGCTATGCTGGGCACAGGCAGTGGCAGGTGGGGGTGGCCAGAGGCCCTGAGAAGGCTGGTGTCGCTGTCAGCCTGCTAACTTCCAGGGGGTAAGCCCAGAAAGGCACAGAAGGACACAGAGCCCACAGAGAGCCCTGAAAACATCATTGTAATCTTCAGTCTGTTAGGTCCTGACCTCCTGCCTTGGATTTTCGAGCAGAGAAGAGGGGAAAGAAATGGGGGGGAAGAACACAGGAGAGCGTGCTCACTGTGAAATCTAAATGGGAGTGCCAACCATGAGGAGCAGAGGTATTCCCATAACCAGGAGCGGACACACCCGAGAGTCTCCCAAGTGAGGAGCTCCCCCACTCCGGCATTCACAACACTCCCCCAAACGCTCGGGTCGTCCAGGCTAACTCATCTGTGACGCTGGCAACACTGTGTGACCTTGGCCATGCCAGCTGACCCCTCAATGACTCAGCTTCCTGGTAGTGAACTTGTAAAAGGTCCCCGGCAGGAAGGAGTCAGAGTCATAAACAGGGCCTTCCAGAAGCATCTGCTACATGTCTCCCCTTGATTCCAGGGTGGGGCCGTGGCCATTCAGCATTTCTGGAATTGCTTGAATGAATGGTTTGCAGCCTTCAAGCATTGTAGTTGGAGGCTTAAGGAAATCAAACAGACTATAATTTCTAGGCAGGCACTCTGGGATGCAGGGACCCCAAATGGTATATTGACAGCTGGCTCCTGTCCCTGCTCCTCAGCTCCCAGTAGAATTCCAGGGCAAGGGTCTTCCAGTGTTTTCCTCCAAACAGAAGTGCCTGTCAGTCTATATTCAAAGTCAGAAGGGGATGGCCAAATGTTATACTGCCCCATGGAAGTAAAGAGTGGAAGGGCACCTGGGTGGCTCAGTCACTTAAGTGTCTGACTTCCGCTCAGGTCATGATCTCACAGTTCGTGGGTTCGAGCCCTGCGTCAGGCTCTGTGCTGGCAGCTCAGAGCCTGGAGCCTGCTTCAGACTCTGTGTCTTGCTCTCTCTCTCTGCCTCTTCCCCGCTCACGCTCTGTCTCTCTCTCTCTCAAAAATAAATCAACATTATAAATAAAGAGCGGAGAAAATTTAGAATCTTGCCATTTTACAGATGAAGAAACTGAGACTCAAACCAGTGACCTGTTTTTCTCAGGGTCACTCAGCTGGTGGGCCCCTGGTTATCTTACACTAATTATGATTCACCCTAAAATACAAATGTTACATGTGCCTGTGTCCAGAAAGAAAAGGCCTTTCTTTTTTTTTTTTTTGCCTTGCCTTTTCCTCAGTTCCTTCCCTGCCCTCCATGCTCAAGTCCTGGGTTGACAAAGTGCTCCCTGTCCCTTAAAGTGGCTGCTCACAGATCAGAAATCTGTTTTCAATTTAAAGCAGTTCCTGGTAAAAGTCCAGCTCCGTAGTGACGTTCACTTCTTAGGGTCCAGAGGAGAATTTCAGAAACTTCCTTGTGACTGGATTCTCAGAAAATACAAAGGATCCCTGAAAGAGACACTCACGGAAGGTCTCACATGAGGATTTCTTACTCAAGGTCAGGGGCAGCACCACCAGCGGTCTATGGTGGGACAGTAACGGAAGGTGCGGCCACCTGAGGCTGTCCCAGCTGCATCCTCATCACTGCAAACTGTCTGCACTGCCAGCCCCTTCTCCACCTCCTTCCGAAACTTGAAAGATTCTTCTGGAAGCACAGAAGGAGCTAAGAGTCTTCCAACTTGCTGATATACTCCCTATGGTTATTACATTGTTTCTACCATGAAAAGTTACTTTTGAAGCTGATATTCTTAATGCTCTAAGTGCTAACCATAAATAGTAATTTGCAAAGCAAGTTCAAGTAACGCTTGACCCTTCCTGGCCTGCGTAAATACGTGTATATTAATTCAGTTTATTATCTGAGAAGCCAGGGAAAAGATTATTAACATAAGGTTCCAGGAAACAAAAAAATTAACACAGTTCCATTAAAAGAGAGCTCTCTGGTCTCACGTAGTCTTTGGGATTTTAACGACTTCACTGACTGCTCCTGTCCCGACAGGGCACTTTCTGTGGCATACCTTGAAGCCAGATCAAATCTTGGCTTCTATCTCGACCATTTCTTCTGGATAACAAGCTCAGCATTGTCTAACGACACTGAAAAGGCCCACACACGTCCTCCTTCAAAACACTCAGCAAACAGATTTGGTAACAAAGACCGCCTGTGCCAGGGGGATCCGCAGACACAGAAACCGAGGGCTGGCCTCGGGCTCAGCCGATTCTTGTCCGTGTCACCGGACTGGCCTTTTACAGAAACAGGACTCGGGTTCCAGAAGCTGCGAGGTCCAGGAGCTTCTGTCTAAACCCTGGCCTCATACAGACACCAGGGAACATGCCTCAAGAGCCCAGTTTCAGACTTTTGATCCAAACTGCCAGAGGTTGATGGACAAGCCAAGGGACGGTACTCTCTGCATTTTATAGGAAGCCCCGCCGAGCCAGAGAGGCTAAAAAGGGAAGACAGGACAGGCAAGAACGTTCAGCTATATAGGCACCTTTAACAAGTGCTAAGGAGGGGTGCCTGGGTGGCTCAGTCGGTTAAACATCTGACTTTGGTACAGGTCATGATGTCTCAGTTCATGAGTTCGAATCCTGCATCAGGCTGTGTGTTGACAGCTCGGAGCCTGGAACCTGTTTCAGATTCTGTGTTTCCCTCCCTCTCTCTCTCTCTTTCTGCCCCTCCCTGGCTCTCACTGTCTCTGTCTCAAAAAAGAAAATAAACATTAAACTTTTTTAATAAAAAATAAACAAACAAAAAGTGCTAAGGAACGGCATACGGATCTGAGTTTCAAGAACAGGTCCAGGTGCACTGGGGCTCCAGGTCCCAAGCTCTGTGCTTTGGAGAGCACAGTGGTGGCCTAGAGTTTGTCGTCTCTCTCTCATAACCCTACAAACTGTGACCTGTGCCAGTAAAGGTCGCTCAGGCAAACCCTAAACCTCCACGAGTCATGTGACTGTATTTAATTTTTAGCCACCTACCTGGCGGCGGCTGCAGCTGGCACTTGCCACTAAAGCCACCCATTAATTATGAGCCAATTATGAGCAGAAATACCTCTGACAGGACAGCCTCCCTCTCTCTCCCCCTCCCTCCTGGTTTCTACCCTCCTCGGGTCTTTCATGCTGCAGTAAAAGTTCCTACTCAGGGAGGGAAAGGCCGCCAGGCAGTCCCTTGGCAGGGAACTGGGAATCAAAATTTCAGATCATGGCAGAGGAAAAGAAGGAATTTCAGAAAAAAGGGGAGACTATTTCACCATGGGGGGCAGGTCCCACGTGGAGCCCCAGAGAGATGACCTCAGACCACAAAAACTTTGCAGATTCTGCAGTCAGGAGGCTCAGGGCAGAACCCCAAAATCAGAGAGTCAGAGGGGTGCAGGTGTCCTGCTTATGGCCAGGCACCTTGAGGACAGAAGTGACAGTCGAGGGGACAGAGAGAATCACATGGTTTTGTTCTAATATCTCCATCTCCTTCGGTCTAAATATGGATACTGAGCTATTGCCCCAAGAGGTCCTTTCCTGTTCCCTCCAGATGAGGCTCCGGTGCCTTAAGGACAGGCTCAATGCCTCCTACAGGACCTCTGTCCTCCCTGCCACACAGGGACTTCTGCGGACAGAGACCGCAGAGGCGTCGAGCCTTCTGGCTCCCCTGTACCCAGCACACATCGTCACTCTCTGTGTCCCCCACTCCTGAATTAATTTCATCACTGAGTGGAGTCCAGGGGCTGAAGTTGTGTTCCACTCTTCCCCGTTTCTCTGAATCAGGCTAACGCAAGCCCACATTTAGCAAATAAGCCGTGGAGACAGTGACTAAGGAGAGGCGGTCTTGGTTCGTTGGTTAAAGACACGCCCCGGGCTTGCCCCTTCCACACTCACAGCACACACGTATACGCAGTCCGACATCTTTCCTTAGGGAAGGCTTCCCTGCTCTGGCCTGGTTCTTAGATCTGCTCATCAGCTCCTTCTTCATCCAGGCTCATGACAGCCCCGGGACATCCTTGGGACATCCCCTATTCCAGGGGGGTGGAGCACGGCGGTCCCCTCCCGAGCAGGCCTGGCTGGCAAGCTTCCTGTGGGCTGCCGGCGTCCACCCACGACCTTCCGCACCTACTGCCAGGCCCGGGGCAGGCGAGGCGCCAGCACCGCCCTCAAAGTGGGCAGCAGGAGGAAATGAGGACTGGAGGACCTGGGGACAAAGGCGTCCGTGTCCTACCTCCTCCCCCTCTTACTTGTCTATGACAGCGGTCATGAACAAACCAGGAAAACAGACAGGGGGGACCGAGATTGGGAAATCCTCAACCTCATCTGCCCGGCACTCAAGAGCAGACTCGCTTAAAAAGGAAAAGTGAGCCTATAGAATGCGAACCCCCAGAGATGAGTGGGGCCCGAACTCCCCTGCCCGTGGCCTGGTCATTCACTAGCCTTGATCTCAGGAGCCGCACGCAGCTCCCCACAACGCCAGCCCTACAGGGTCAATTCTGAACATGTTTCTGAGCACGCTCGGAGCATAACTGGCCCTTCCTCACTAGCCAGCAAAAGAGGCGGGAGCAGGTGGCCATCCCGGTCTCTACTCAACAGATGGGAGACACTGTGTAAGGAGAGAGGTGCAGTGCTGGCGGCCACGCTGCTGCAGCGAATCCTACAGTGGCTGGAAGAAGAGCCTGTATTTTCCATTGCAGGGAGCTAACCTTACCCCTTTAACAGGATCCCAGTCTGATAATAAATACCATGACCTGGCACCCGCAGACAGCTTTATACTTTTTCAGCAGCAGAAAGTCTTGTTTGCTGCAAGCCTGTCCATCCATCCTTTCTTCCTAGATGCACTAAGTCGACCCGCAAGGAAGGCGAGTCAGGCATCGCTACTCTTCCCCGTGTAAGAAAAGAAACGGCTGCCCTAGATCAAGGAACTCTGATGTAGAGCTCTTCCCAAGAGGCCATCTTCATATCGTGATTTGGAAAAGGATTCTTGGGCCAGTCCAAATTCAAATCACTATACTGAGCCCAACTTTTCAACTCCCTGCTGAAATGAGAAGGTGCCTCTGCAATTTACTCCAGAGGGAGAAGCCACAACTCATCCACAGCAGTAACTAACCATCTGCCATCATCCTCTTGCCCTCTGTACTGGAGTATCTGACCAAAGAACTCTTACATATACGTTGAAGCCCTGCATTCCATGCCATACTTTGATTCCCTGCCGGCGCTCCTGTAATTCCAATCCCTCCCTCCCAAGAATGCAGCTGGGGCACATCATCATCTCCTCTCAGAACCCAGCTCAGGGGCTCTGCTGCCATTAACATGTGAGTCTACTTCCCAGCACCTCACTTGCTTGCTCTCACCTGCTGCCTTCCTCATTGTCCCCCCTTCGCTCTGGTGTAGCAGAAAATGCTATTTTTCTGAAGCTGGGTTTTCTCATTTGTGAAATGTGAAACAGCACATGCCTTTTCCCACTTGCAAAGGAAAGCTAAGAGAATCAAATGACAGAAGGTAGATTGAAACAATACAAAAATACGGTAATATACAAGTACAAAAAAAAAAACAAAACCCACACACAGTGGCATAACCAGGCTTTCAAGCAATAACACTTTTAGAAATGATATAGGAGCTAAAATGAACTGAGTGCTTACCAGGTACCTGACGCTATTCTTAACCTGCTAGGTGTATCATAATTCAGTATCATAATTCTCATAGCAACGTGGAGGTGGGTACTGTTATTATCACTGTATTACAGATGAGAAAAATCAGGCACAGAGAGGTGTGTCTAGGCACCGTGCCCAGGCAGTCTGACCCCAGATCCTGCACTGCTAACCTGAACGGCTCTCAGTCCTAAGGCATATGGCCTCTGATATGACCTGTCATTATCTGGGCAGGTCAGGGTTTAGAAAAGCTGCCCACAAGTGGGATCCCACCCGAGGTTCTCAACAGGCCCATCAAATAGGGAAACAGACGATATTAGTCTAACACTAGTATCAGAGGAGCCTGGGTGGCTCAGTCCGTTGGTTCAGCCTCCAATTCTTGATTTCAGCTCAGGTCTTGATCTTACAGTTCCTGAGATTGAGCCCTGAGCTAAGAGTGTGGAGCCTGCTTGGGATTCTCTCCCTCTCTCTCTCTTTCTCTCTCTCAATGCCCCTCTTCCGCTTGCACATGTGTACTCTCTCAAAATAAATAAATAAACATTTAAAATAAAAAACAGGGATGCCTGGGTGGCTCAGTCGGTTAAGCATCCAACTTCAGCTGAGGTCATGATCTCGCGGTCCATGAGTTCGAGCCCCATGTTGGGCTCCATGCTGATGGCTCAGAGCCTGAAGCCGCATTGGATTGTGTCCCCTTCTCTCTCTGCCCTTCCCCCGCCCACACTCTGTCTCTCTCTCTCTCTCAAAAATAAATAAACATTAAAAAAAATTGGGGGTGGGCACCTGGGTGGCTCAGTTGGCTAGGCATCCGATGTTGGCTCAGGTCATGATCTCATGGTTCTCAAGTTCAAGCCCCACACTGGACTCTGTGCTGACAGCCTGGAGCCTGCTTTGGATTCTGTGTTACTCTCTCTCTGCCCCTCCCCTGTTTACGCTCTCTCTCAAAAATAAGTATTTGAAAAAACTTTTTAAAGATTTTTAGATAAATCAAATGAAATAAAACATAAAAAAAAAAAACAACTAGTATTTGTCTATCAGACAAGGAGCCACCAGCCTAGAGAAGTAACTTGCCCAAGGTTTCAAAGCTGGTCAATGGCAGGACCAGGATTTAACTTCTTAAAGCCTATCCTGCCCCAGTTTGGTGCCCTTTCTAGGAGCCTGAAGGCCAGCACAAGCCTGAATGCACACACACCCCTGCCCAGCCCCTGCCCACAGGAGCATCTCAAATGCAGCCTTCACTTCCAGGCCTGGGAACAAAAGCTGTCACTACAGGGAGAGATTAGGCCTCGGGGGCCAACGCTTTCAGTGTCTCTCACCCAGAAGCCCCAGAGAAAAGTCCCCTCAAGTGATGCGAAGCTGCAGCCCCTCACTTGACCCAACGAGGGCCAGACGTTTCTTAAAGCCGTTACGCAATTCTTGCTTCAACCAAGCTGCTGCTGGGATCTCTATTTCAACACGTTTTGTTTTCACTTCAGAGAGAAAGCACGAATGTGAAACCAGAACACCTCTTGGTGACCAGACAACGGCCCTTCCCGACTGTCTGGGATTACTGGTAGGGTGGAGAGTGTTTTCAGAGGCACCTTCTGGAAGCCAAGTTCAGCTTCCAGAATGACTAATGACCTCAGGGGTGAGGAAGAGGATCGGGGGGAGGGGAGCAGGTGGTACAACTGAGGGCCACTGTCTCCTCCAGGGGAAGGAGCCAACTCAAGATTGCTCAGCAAAGAAGCCGGAAATGATGCTCCCAGCAGGCCCCAGACCTGCAAGATGGCAGCCCGAGTCCAGACTCCAGACGCCCCAGACCTTGTGCCTGTCTGAAAGCAAATACCAAGTTGGGCCATTCTTCTCGTCAAAGAGAGCCAGTCCTCCCTTTAGACCCTTAGCTCAGGGTCTAATTATAGGGAGCAATGCCCTGGGAACAGGGGCCGGGACTTATTTTTGTTGCCCGGTGTCTAGCACAGAGCCTGGCAGGGAAGGCGCTCAGTAAATGTGGAATGAAGTGGGCGGCCAGATGAATTAACAGCCTCACCGGGGTAAAACTGAGACTTGTGAGTCCACTGCAAAAAAAAAGAAAGGCCAACAAAAGGGCTGAGAAAGTCTTTCTGTGGGGAAGATCCATACAGATCCAAAAACAACACACACACACAACAAATGAAATTAAAATAGCATTTTTTAATAGCTTATTTCAAAGCAGTTTCCCCCCGCATCTCTGTAAAACAACTATGCCTGCATTCATCCAACCGGTATTCACAGAATACCTTTATCGGTCTTGCTCTGGCCGACACGTCAGAGGGAGGAGGCTCTGGCCCTCTGCACACTACTCAGGGTTCAGGCTTTATTCTGAAAGCAGAGAGGACAGCTGGGGGAGTGGGCGGAGAGAGACTCCAGGCTATGTGAGAGGCAGATGATGGGGCTGGTCTGCAGCCCCCCCCTCCCCACCCCTTACCCCNCAGGCTGCATTTTCCATCCCAATCAGCTAACCTTACCTTTTAACAGGATCCCAGTCTGATAATAACCATGCCCTGGCACCTGCAGCGAGCTTTATACTTTTGAAATTGTGTTCACTGTTTAAGCACAGTTCACTGCAAATCTGGCTGCATTTTCATCCCAGATGCAGTAACTGGACCTGAAAGGCGGGCAGGATGGGCATTGTGCCTCTTCCCTGCTCAAGAAAACTGCAGCCTGCCAGGACGCTGGAGGCCTCAGAGCTGAGAGTGACCAGGACCAGCTAGCTATGAATGATTTACAGTGATTCATTCAAAAAATCCTTAACTGAGCACCTACTATGCACTGGGTATGGTTTCTGGCTACAGGAACAAACGAGACAACAAAAGAGCAAAAGATTCCCACCCACTTAGAGCTTACATCCAAATAAGGGCAGACGAACCATAAATAACATATAAATAAATACACAAGGAATAGAAGTAATAAATAGAAGTAAAGGGCATTGTGTGTTAGAAGGTACCACATGCAGTGGGGAACAACAGCAGGACCAGGCAAGGGGGGAGCGGGGGCGAGGAGAGGCAGGGCACACTCAGTTATGACTCAGGTCGTCAGGGAAGCCATCACTGCAAAGGAGACCGTGACTCCCCTGAACCCAGGTGGCCGCAGTGGGAGGGAGAAGAACAAATGAAAGGAACGATTAAAGATGCAGAAACGGAAGGGTCTTGGAAACATACGGGGGGCGGGGGGGGACAGTGGGCAGAAGTGAGAGGAAAGCTGACTAGGGCCATGAATTCCTGAGGGACGGGCCAGCAGGGGCGTGGACATCACGGACACCGAGGCAGCCATGTCTACACCATGGCTGCGAGGCAACAGGACACCCAGCCCCTGGGAAGACGAGACCAAAGCCACCAATCTGCCATCTGCGAATTACCAGGACCCAGGCAGAAACTGAGACATGCGTCCTGAGGGAGGAAAAGAGGGGGGTGGGCTGGCTTCTATGCAAGACCAGGAGGCCACCCCCCATCAGAGGGGCCAGGAAAACGACGAGTAGATTTATTAGCAAGGAGATCACCAGCAGCTTCCGTGAGGTTGCAGCTGAGTGGTGGGCACAAAGCCAAAGGCCTGGCCAGTGGACAGGTGAGGAAGTAGAGACCGAGTACCAATGTTCCTTTCATAACACTTGTTATTTAAAATTTTTTTTTAATTTTTTTTTATTATTGAGAGACAGAGAGAGACAGAGCATGAGCAGGAGAGGAGCAGAGAGAGGGGGAGACACAGAATCCAGAGGCTCCAGGCTCTGAGCTGTCAGCACAGAGCCCACCACAGGGCTCAAACTCACAAACCGCGAGATCATGACTTGAGCTGAAGTCGGCCGCTCAACTGACTGAGCCACCCAGGCGCCCATCACTTGTTATTTTAAGGAGAAAAACCCTCAGGGCACTCGGGGTCAAGGGGAGATGTCTGGGCTTTGTCTGTTATTTAAGACGGGACAAGTTTGGACTGTATACATGCTTTTAGGAAGGAATCGCCGGTCAGGGAGAAGGCTAAAGATACCAAAACTGAGTTACTCGTGAGAGTGACCAAAATGACTGCCACCATGGCCATTTATAGAGCGCCTGTGCAGCAGCCACTGCAGCAAGAGCTTTAGGCACGTTCCCTTGTTCAATTCGGTCAACAGTCTTCTGTCAAGGTTGACCTCGGCATTCCCATCCCCACTCTGCGGACAAGGAGACCGCGCTGAGAGAGGTCACTAATGTGCCCCAGGTGCAGGGCCAGGCCTGAAGTGCAGGTGTATGTGGGAGGTCCCCACACCCCCTTTCCCTAGGCCTGCTGGCTCCCCTCTAACAGAGGAAGGGCCCTCTTACCTTATGACAGTAGGAAGGTGGGGAACAGCACGCTGGTTGGAAGGACAGGGACAGGAAGGTGAGCTTGACTGGGGTTCTGGTTTCTCTATGAACTAGAGCAAGCAAGATGCCACGCAGAGGCTGAAAAAGCAGAGGGAAGGGGGTTTGAGAAGCAAGAGCATGGTCTGGAGCAGCTGTTGAGACCGACCAGAAGCCACAGAAGGACAGGCTGAGGGCCCCAGAGAAGTGGGCATACAGGGCGCCAAAGGAGGCAATGTGGGGGGTTTCTCCGGAAGGGCTCGGCTGCCCAACGGGGCGTCCTGGACTGGGTTGTGGGCAGGCAGGTGTGGAAGAACCGAAGGCAGGGGAAGAGAGGCCCCTGGAGTGGATGTGCTGAGTGGGCCACAGGCCCTGGTCTGGATGAGGAAGATGGGGACAGGCTGAGGGGGAGAAGAGGCTGAGACCCAGCCCAGTGCAGCCAGGCTGAGACGTCGGGATTCAAGACCTCGGAGGTGGCAAAGTTCTGGGTTAGGACGAGGCCCCACGGAGGTAAACGCCATCAGCCTGAGGGGCATAAAGAACACAGGGATTTGGATGTTAGTCGGGTGGTGCCCAGGAGGGGGCATTCTCAGGATGATGATGGGATTCATCGGTGGTGGGAGTAGTCTGTGGGCCAGCCACCAAAGCCCTGGGGGCATGGGGGGGAGTGGCTACAAAATAGTGTTGGTGAAGACCCCCAGAGAGCACTCACTGCATAGCAGGTGCTGTCCTCAGTGCTTTAGGGACTGAACCCTTCCAGCCACTAGCAGACAGAGGGACCACTTGCCTCCTTTTCACAAACAGTAAACTCAGCACAGAGAGGAGAAGGGACTTGCCCAAGGCCACACTAAGGGGAGCCAGGGCCCAGTCCACACGGGGCTCAGGAGTCCCTGCTCCTCACCAGTCCGCCTCCTGACCCTCAGCATAAATCAGGCTACAGGCGGAGGTGAGCGGGCAACAGGGAGAGGAGGAGGAGGAGAGGAGCGGCAAAGAAGGAGAGGCTGAGAAGAGCATGGTCGGTAACGGTGCCTGGGTCTGAGCTGATGGGAATCCTACACTTGACTGGCTTCCAGGGAGGAGTGGCTCAGGAGGAGAGCCGAATTTCTATCGGCACAGGCAGGCAGGAGCAGACCAGGGTGAGGACACAAGGGAGCCTGTTACGAGGAACTTCCACAGGGTTGGACCAATATTAAGGGAAGAAGAAAGCCATGGAAAGCTGGGTCAGGAGACAGAAACCAGCAAGAAAATTAGTGTCTGTATTTTATAAAGAAATGACAACCCAGAGAAGCTAAGTGTCCTGCCCCAACCAGTATGGCAAAGACCAGGGTGGGAATCTCCAATCTCCACAGGATAGTTCTCTGAGGGCGACACATCCGGCTCAGAAAGAGCTTGATGGAAGGTTTATATCTGGAGACGAAGTGATTAGATACATCTCCCCTATGAAAAATGTCAGCCACGAGCACTGGAGGTGGAGGTGGTGAGGGGAAGGGCAGGCGTAGGGCTCACAGAGCCTCCTGAAGCATTGGGCAAACAGCATGGCTGTAGAGATGCGTCACTCGTGAGGCAAAAGGGCTCACTGAAGATTAAAAAACGAAAAAGAAAATTTGCTGAGAAGGAAATGTTGGGCATTAGGAGCAATATGAAGAGAGCCAGAGTATTCTGGGGCTTAACTGCCAAAGGCTTCATTCAACACACAGAAGCCAGTTCATCCAGTGGGTTGGGGAAAGGCAGCCCTACTGGAGTTGGAAGGGGGTCAAAAACCTTTATAAAAAAAAAAAAAAAAAAAGGGAAAGTGGGACTACAGTTGGTTATTGCTCCAAAGAGCAGATGAGACAAAAGCCCTCATGAATGAGATGGCCAACACTAGTTAAACCGTGCCCAGATGAAAACCAGGAAAAGGCTGAGGAAGAACACTTCACAGAGCAAGGCCCTCTCCCCCCCCCCCCGCCGTGTTATGTGCACACCCCTGAATGCTTTAAACGACAGTTAAATCTCCCATGAAGCCCCCAACTGCCTCTCTCTATGAAGAGGTGACGAGGTGATGGCACCTTCCCTGCTCACTAGAATCCCAGGGGCACCCCCTCAAGGCCTCTGCCCCAGCCCACCCCACCCCCACTTCCGGCAGAGGGGCTGGGTCAGATCCACCCCTCCTACAGCGGCAGGCCTGCAAGGTGCAGATCAGGGCTCTGGACAGCAGCAAGGGTGCTCGTGGTAAAGAACAGGACAGGAGTTTAAGGGCACTCCTTTCTGACTCCAGGGCCCTCCCAAACGACCCTTTTGGAAAAGCACTTCCCACTTGGGGACAGAAAAGAAGGGAGGGGTGGGACAAGAAGGAGACAAGACAGGAGAAGAGAGACAGAAAAATCACTGTAATTTTCTTGCAAGAACTGGAGCAATTTGGGATTTCACGCCCTTTTGACGCTGAATGGCATCTACTGAACTGTACTGGGTTTTGAAAGCCCTGACACGGGTGGGAGGAGACTATGGCTGAGCAACCCTCCTACCAGTCAGCCTGCACCGCTGGGACCCAGGGGAGCACACCCCGAAGGTGAGGAGTGCTGAGCCTTCTGGCCTTGCCTGGCTCTCTCCTGCTCAGAGCTCAGCTGCGGAGCGCCCCCCTCCCCCCACGCGGGGCCAACTGAGATTTCCAAGGGGCTCAGCACCCACGGGCCGCTAGAAAGAAGGCTGAGCCTCACACCCTCACCATCAGCGCTTCTCCCCCACAGTTAAGGGCAGCCTTTCGCTGACCAGGAACGCAAGGCGAAGGTCTGAGAAAGGGTCAGCGGAAGTTCCCTCGCTTCAAATCTTTCCTGTTTCCTTCTGCCCCTGCTTTCGCCACCACGGGACTCAGCATGGTCTAGAGTGGTGTGCCTAATCTGGATGGAATTTCCTCCTCCACCCACCTGGCATTCTCCCCACAGTCCCGCGCGCTCCCGACCAGGGCTTCTCGTAGCCACCCCGACATGCTGGTCTAGGTGACCATGCCACTTGCCACCCCAGAGCGCCGGCTAGTGAATCGTGGGGAACCTGCGGCAAAGGTCCCAGTTGGAAAGGAATGTGTAACTGCTACCAGTGTTCCCCTGTGTTCCCTTCTTTGGTACCAGGCAGGGGCTCAGAACTGATGGGGGGCCAGAGTGGTGGGTCCTTCATGGGCTAGTAAGTACTCACACCCCCCACCCCAGGAACTGAGAGAAGGGCACAGGAAGAAGTAGTGAAGTCTGCCGAAAGTCTTCCAAATAACGCTTTAATAATCACAGGCTGTCGATTGCTGGAGCTCAAGAGACATTAGTTAGCCCACGAAGTTCAGTGTTCTTCACACTTTTTGAGACCATGAGCTCCCGTCGGAAGAGCATTTTGCACAGCCATCCACAGAACACACACACACACACACACACACACACACACACAAATTCCACCAAGCAACGCTCTCCTTATTGGATGCCACACACGCTTGGATTCTGCACTCTCACCACTCTGTCCTTAAAATGTTGATGCAATTAATGGATCACAGCCCACAGTTTGAAAAACGCAGGTCATGAAAACGACACCAGGGGGTGGGACAGGACTTCGTGGGAAAGCACCTTCAACATAATACTTTAAAGCATCAGTAAGGCTGGCCTTCTGCTCACGTGACCACAAAAGCAAGCAGTTTGTCAGGCTCAGTGGTGAAAGTGACCAGCACCTAATTCCATGGTCCCCACCATCTAGGATTGAAAAACTGAAGAAAGCAGGCCCACTCCATACTCTCTCTTAACTTCACGTGATCCAAGTTCAAAATGTGTGCCTTATAAAAAAATCAAAGAAAACGTTTTCTTCCAACCTACCATTTACACTGACGTGGCTTCAACTGTAATAATTATTTGGAATTTCAAGAATCATAAAGGACAATGGGTGTTCTGTGTACATACAAAGGGGGACGGGTTGAGAATAGGGAGAAATACTGAACTGGTCCACTGCCCCGTTCTTACAGCAACGAACCTAAGGCACAGAACAGTGTCTAAAGCATGAAGCAAGTTAGGGGCAGGGCCGGAAACCTGACCTAGGCTCCTGACTCCATTACCCATGGTCTCCAACACCCAAAATATTTAAGAATACAGTCGCGGTCTCCGCAAATGGAGCATTTCCATGACTGAAGCATGGACGCATCCCTGGTACGTCATGCTGGGCACGGACAATTCTGCTGATCTTGGCAGAACTTGGCATTCTGCTGCAGCCCCCTTGGGCTCATGGGATGGGGTGCACACTGCCTTTCTCTGTGCCTTTTCTCTCAGCTGAAAAATGAAAAGGATAATCCTTGCTACCCGCTTCCAGGAAAGTTGTAGTGGAAAACGAGGTGCTCTGACAGCAAACCTGCATGCTTAAAAACAGAAGAACCCCTCACCTTCAGTTTACAGTCAAGCCCCGTAAGGGGGGTGACTTGTCTAGGACAGCGACCAGCTCCATCTACCACACACACCCTGTTACCTATCCACGGGTGAAAACTGCTATGTAAAGTAACACTAAGTACACAGTGACATCTGTATCAAAACAGACGATGTCTAAGAGCAGGAGGAGGGGCAGGGAAAAAACTAACCAGAACACACAATTTCAACATGTAAGACCAATGCCTCCTCAGGGTGTTGAAAAGGGAGATGAAAAGGCATGACTAATTATTTCTAATCCTAAAGATAAGTTACAGGGATGCTCTGCAGCAAATGCAGCAAAATCTCTTAAGCGGTAGAGCTCCTCGATGGACCGTTCATCTCTGAGATGCTGTGGGTCCGGTACCTGCTCCAATAACATCTCCCTGTCCCTAACTTTCCAGATACTCCGTCCAGCGCCCTGGAGACAACAGCTTCAAATATGGGAAAGTTTATTACCCATGGGGGATTCTTTCCTATACAAATGCCACCCGGCATCTGTCCAGGGTCTTCCTTGGAGAAGCTCTGAAAACCTAAGAGGCAAGATCTTTCCCCCTGCCCTCCATAACCCCAATGGCAAGGACCATTCCCTCCATTCCCTGCGGGGATGCTGGGCGGTGGGAAGATGTGATGGCTCAGGCCCAGCAGCACAGTTAAAGGCTTGGGCCTCACCTTTCCTCAAACGCTCATGCTTTCTTTCCCTCACTGCATCCCTGTCTGTGCGTCTGTCCACTGATGGCTAGCTCTAGGAGAGCTGTCCAGGACTGGGAAGAAAAACCCTTCTGAGTCCGACACCCTGGTCCTCACACGCCCCATGTGGGGCCAGCATCAGCGCGAAGATAACAGCTGCAGTGAGGGGGCGCCGCGAGCCCTGCCTTTCAAGATAACTGCCACCAAGGCCCAACAGGACTGGAGTCCGAGGAAACAGGCGGAGTGTCAGCCTGGCAGGTTAATCATTTCATCATCTCTTCGCCTCAGTTTCTTCCTCTGTTAATCCCTGGGCTGCTGGACGAACTAGTTGAGTTCTGTTTACAAAAGTGCAAGGGGTCAATAGTACCCGTATTACCTTCCTGCCACTGGGTGTCCTGAATAGGCGGACAGAAGGCAGCTCTCAGTCTAACAGGAAAACTCCTCCTGGCTAACGCTGCCTCCTTGCAGAAAGGCATGTAAAACTACCTGGGGAAGTGACGGGCAAGCCAAGTGCCTATTACACAACCCACAGTAAAAGCTGCATAGCTCCCGCTCTCCTTGCCTGCCTGCCTCCTGCAACAAAAAAAGAAGGCAAATGTCACTGCTGGGCTCACGGCCTCTAGGCTGCTCGGCCGCCAGAGCTCCTGGGGAAAAGGTGCAGAAACCCCGTGAAAAGGGGATCGCGTAGGGCGTCGCTGAACCGGTATCCCCAAGAGAGCTGCCAAGAACCGAGAGAACCCTACCCCTCCCACGCCTCCCCAGAAACCCGGGGAGCAGGAGCAGAAGCTACAGCCCACACGCCAGGGCCAGAGGGCGCGCGGCCGAGCCGGGGCCACGTTTCTCGGCGCTGGCGTGGTTAGCGCTTCCCGGCGGCGAGCTCCGTAGCAAACTGCGCACGTGTGGGCAACCGCGGCCACCCGGCACAGACCGGCGGNGGAGAGGTGTTTTCGGGGCGCTCTCCAGGCGGCTCTGGCGCGGGATGCAAACGCACACGCGCGCGCTCCCCTCTCTGCTCACTCCGTGCCTACAGTCTCCTCCCGCCTCACCTTCACGGAGTCTACCGGGTACATGACCGAGTGTTCCAGGATCCCGGCCATCGCTCCGGCTGTCATGTGGGTGGATAAGGAGGCGCTGGTCGGCAGGTTCTCATAGTCCTCCGACCCGCCGTCCTTGCAGCCGCCGCCGCCATCTCGGCTGTCCCCATCCATCCTGCGTCCCACAGCCTGGCTCCCGACGCCGCCGCGACGCAGCTCCATCCGCCAGCTGCGCAGGGCGCGGGAGGCTGCAGGAGGTGGGCAGGGAGGGGGAGGGGGCGAAAAACTTCACTTCTTAAAGTGGGCACCACCTCCCGGGTTTTGCGGCGCCTGACGCCATGGCGGGCTGGGGTGGAGCAAAGGGGTCCCAGACACCAATCGCTGGAAAAGAAGAGGCCAGCCGCGGCCCCACCATTGGTGTGCGGGATAGTGGGGACCCGCCTTCCTGTGTGACGTCACTGTCCAGTGCAAATTTCCAAGCAACCGGACGGGGGCGAGAGGAGACGTTGGTGTGTCCCGGGAAGTTGTACTACCTCCAGGGTGCTGCTGCTGCTGCGCTGGGGGCGGGCGGGGCGGAGGGGGGCTGGTGGTCACTGGGCAAAGTCACCCGGACCGCGGAGGGGCCAAACCCAGGGCTGAAGGGAGATCAGAAACAACGGATAATCTTACCCCAGAGCCCGGGGTTTTGCAAACAGTGTTGCTCAGCAAGCGTTGGCATTCCTAAGTCCTGGAGTGGGGGCACATACGGTGGATGCCATTTATGGAGCAGTTGTGATGGCTGGATAGGGGGGTGGGGGCACCCCGAGCGGGGGTGGAGTGGTGGAATGGAGTTCTAGAAACGAGGGCACACTGCGATATCACTGGTGCACCGCCTCCTTTTGTGCAACACGCGGGCAAATCCCGTGGAGGGGACAGAGTTTAAAACTCAAGGGCCTGTGCTACGCTGCTTTGTTGGGGAGAGCACTCATTTCATCCAAAAATTTTCTCTCACTGGAAGCACGTAATATAGAGGTAAAATTGTTCTCTTATTCTCACGAAGAGGCCAAAGCCATCCTACCCTGTACTGATCAAGACATGAGTAGTCATCAGAATGCCTTTCTGAGCAGGCACCTTCATTCAGCACGTTGTCCTCAGGACTGATAGGCCTGGAAGGTCTTTAGAGGCTGATCTCTGGAGTGGGGTGCAAAGTGGCTCCCAGTAAAATCTTGCAGCATTGCATCTACCTGCCTTTTAAGACTCTGGTCTCCTGGTTCTTAAACTCATCCCAAGAGGACTTCCTGAAGTGTAACCACAGCCACGTTATTTCGAGGAGGACAATATTGTCTTGTTCTGTCTGGGAGAAGGGGAGGAATCAGAGAGCAGGGGAATGGCCTATCTGTCTTTGGAAGCCTGCATGAAAGAAAGCACAGCATTTGCACATCTAAATGTGCACGTTCTGGGGCTTAAGACCTAGCACTTGTACAGCACCCGGCCCCTTATCCTGAGAAGCCTTCTGGTCAGGAAAGCCGGGCCTTGAGAGATATGAAAGGGTGGGGAAGATCCTGAGGGCCACCCACTCTGCCCTCACCCTGGTCCCAAGGTTCAGGTCACAGCAACCCAGGCACCCCTTGGGGATTTTTAGGTACAGGGGTGTGAGCATTGGCTTCAAGGCCAAGGGCACCAGTTCCCCATTTTTGGTAGCAGCCGGTAGATGAATGGTAAGGATGTTACAGTTAGAAGAAGCAACTCTCTGTTTAGTGATTGCCAGAGAAAAATTTGTCTTTACGATAGGTGATTTTTAAGAAACATTAATCAAAAGCTGTTGATACTCATTTAAAAATGGATACCTTTTTGCAGCCCCTCTGGAAAACAGTGTGGAGGTTCCTCAAAAAATTAACCATAGAACTCCTGCCGTGACCCAGCAATAGCACTGCTAGGAATTTACACAAGGGACACAGGAGTGCTGATGCATAGGGGCACATGTACCCCAATGTTCATAGCAGCACTCTCAACAATAAGCCAAATCATGGAAAGAGCCTAAATGTCCACCAACTGATGAATGGATCAAGAAGATGTGGTTTATCTATACGATGGAATACTACATGGCAATGAGAAAGAATGAAATCTGGCCATGTGTAGCAACATGAATGGACCTTGAGGGTGTTATGCTGAGCGAAATAAGTCAGGCAGAGAAGGACAGCTACCATATGTTTGCACATATAGGTAGATTAGGAGGAACTTAATGGAGGACCATGGGGGAGAAGAAGGGGAAAAATAGTTGGGGAGAGGAAGGGAGGCAAACCATGAGAGACTCTTGAATGCTGAGAACAAACTAAGGGCTGATGGGGGTGGGAGAGAATGGAAGAGGGTTGATGGGCATGGAGGAGGGCACTTCTGGGGATGAGCACTGGATGTTATATGGAAACCAACTTGACAATAAACTATTAAAAAATAATAATAAAGAAAAAAATGGATACCTTTTGGGGTGGCTCAGTTGGTTGAGTGACCAACTCTTGATTTCTGCCCAGGCCACGATCCCAGGGTCTGGGGATCAAGTCCCATGTCGATGTGGAGCCTGCTTAAGATTCCTTCTCTCTCTCGTTCTGCCCCTCTCCTCTGCTTATGTGCACTCTCTCTCTCTCTCACTCTCTCTCAAATAAATAAAATTTAAAAAATTTTTAAATGGATACTTTTTAAACCAGTATATATTTTTGACCCATTCTCCCATTTCTGGGAATATGCCACAAATGTTTAAATATGCATTAACTCCTCTTCAAAACATTATTTATAGTAGTAAGTAATTGGAAACAACTGAAATGTTCAACTAGAGAGGAATGGATGAGTAAACTATAATTTGTATCTTAGTGGACTATTATGGGGCCATTAAAATTGTGGTTATATTACACAATAAGATGAGAAGTGATTATGATTCAATGTTGAGTGAAGAAACAAAGCATAATTATATAAATATGACATTTACAAAGATGTAAATATGCACATGGAGTGAGTGAAGTGGTCGTTGTGATAGTGACGTAGGATTAGAGGCATTTTTACTGTATTTTGCAGACCTAAATAATACTTGTATTATCTCTATAACTTAGAAGATGGAAACAATGAAAATAGATGACCCTCTTTTAGGATACAATCTCCTAATGGATGAGAGGCCCTCTGAATTTTGCAATGGTGATTTTGGTGGATAGAAGCCACCCTCGATGATTAAGAGGACTCTTGGCAAATGTGAACATGCCCCTAGTCGTCAGAGACACCAGACTTTTAAAAATGTCATAGGGCGCCTGGGTGGCTCAGTCGGTTAAGCGTCCGACTTCGGCTCAGGTCATGATCTCAACAGGTTGTGGGTTTGAGCCCAGCATCAGGCTCTGTGCTGACAGCTAGCTCAGAGCCTGGAGCTTGTTTCAGATTCTGTATCTCCCTCTCTCTCTTACCCTCCCCTGCTCATGCTGTCTCTCTCTCTCAGAAATAAATAAAACATTAAAAATTTTTTAAAAACTATCTTTAAAAATGTCATTAAATAAATGTTAAAGCCAGAACCATTTAGAGAAGCTTTGGAATACTTATTATAAGCATTTAGTATTTTTTCTCATCATGTAAAGAAAATATGTGGTTTGGCACTGAGTACCCATCTTAAACTCCTTTTTGTACCGCAGTGGCCAGAAATTTTTAAGCCATGTGTGTCAGACCCTTGCAGCTAGGAGGCCAGATGTGCATTATATTCTGCCGGTTCGGTGAACTGGAGAGATCTGGGAGGCAGTAAGGAGGCAGAAGTCACCTTCCTGCTGCTTTGGTCATAGACACTCAGATAAAGAGCAGTTGGGGTGGGCAATGGCCCTCCTTATTGCAACAGCACCGCAATGTCTGGTCACCAGAGTCATGGATGTCAAGAAGCAATTGTGGCCGTGGGAGTGGCAGCAGGAATGATCCCTGACCCTAGCTTCTGTAAGTGGCCTTCCTCACTTTTCAGGACACGGTAGAGATTCCCTTGGGAAGCCAGTTAGGCAGTGTGGGTCTGAGAGTTCTCCCTGGAGGCCCAGCCTTGGTTTCAGCTCTAACAATATTGTATATAATAGCAAAAGGGCATGATAATGAAGGAGCCATTCCTGGACATCAGAATACAGCCGCCAGCCCCTGCCCTAGACCTCTGTGAAGGCCTGTTTAGATGGGGTTGGCATCCCAGACACCACTGCCCAGGGATTTGGCCACAACTGTCAACAAAGAGGGAGCAGAGGGACCCCAGGGCAGAGCAGTGATCCTGTCCTGTAAGGTGGGCCTGGAGACTCAGAATGGCACGCTGGTTCCACCGGATTCTTACATAAAGTTCCTGAGTTTTGAAGTTCTAAAGATGTCATTATGCTGCCTTAACCTAACGGAGACCCAAGCCCCCATTTAGAAAGGGGAAACTACAGAGGCTGTGCGGTGAAGGCCACATGCCATGGATCTGTGGAAACCCTTGTTCTACTATCTATCAGCTATGTGGCTCCTGCCCACTGGTCAGCATGCTTCGTGTCTGTTGACAGGCATTAATACTTAACACGTGGCAAATGAAACGTAGAAAAAAATAAAGGAGCACCTGGGTGGCTCAGCCAGTTAAGTGTCTTACTTGGTTTCAGCTCAGATCATGATCTCGGGGTTTCACGAGGTCGAGCCCCGCATGGGGCTCTACGCTGTCCGGAGCCTGCTTGGGGTTCTCTCTCTCCCTCTCTCTCCCCCCTCCCCAATTCCCGCTCTCTCTGTCTCTCTCAAAATAAATGAATAAACACTTTAAAAAGAATGCCTTTAAAAAAGAAGAAGAAAATAAAACCTCATGGTCAAGTATATATAATTTGGGAGTATTGAGGGGAAAGAAATGGAAAGGAGTTAACAGTAGAGAGGTAAGAGGTCCAGTCTTTCTCCAAAATCTTACTTTTTTTCACAAGAATTGCCCCAACCGTGGCATCCGCCTGCCCACCTACAGAACACAGTCCTACCCAGATGTCAGCCAGTGCTGTAGGTCCCACCGGGGACATACTTGTCAGAGATGAGGCTCTGTGCCTTAGAATGACTGCAGCTGGTATGATATTTCCTAGAATACCATATTGGAGGTGGTGTGGTCCCAGGGTGGCGAGCTGTGCATTTTGTGTCTGTTTTTCTCAATGTACGCACACATCCACATATCCACTCATTTTAAGTCAAGTTTATATGTTGGAAGGGCTGCAAAAGCTTCTGGATGGAGGGATCCCTCCCTCACAGACATATCTGGCTCTGTATTTCCAGAATCAGCATCGTGTTTGCTAAAAGCTCTATTTGTGATTCATCCTTTGAGATGAGTCTCCCCATAAGATGAAAGAAGAAATGGAGACGAAAAGCTAGCTTTCCTCCAGAGCCCCATATCCAATAAGGAAGTAGTGGGAGAGAGCCCTCAGGCCCAGAGAACACAGAGCTGCTTCACTTTACCAGGCTTCTCTTTTCAAAGGACAGTGATGGGCAAGGGTCAGAGCTGGGGGTTTAATCAGCAGGTCGGGAGAGGAGTGTTGATCTGCTCTGGCTCTCAAGAGCCTGCCCTTGCTCACACTTTGGCAGACTCTACTGCCGGAGTCCACTGGTAATCGTCCATGTGATGTGGCTGGACCCCACTGCTGTGGGACAACCCCCTGATACCTGTCCTGTGGCTGCCTGGGCCACCATCTAAGCAGCTGTCCCATACACTTTCACTGAGGAGACCCAAGTGTACCAGCTGCCCCCTCCCCACATCGCAGGCCACACTGTCTCTGCACTACCCCCATACCTGCTCTACTCCAGAGCCCATGCCCTAGTGAATGGCTCAGCGCCCCAGAATTGGACAGGGGTGTGGCAGAGGAGTGCTGAGGCCCCAGTGGAGGCAAAGCACTGGCTGAATTCCGGGTGAGATGTGCCATGTCTGTGTGTTTAGTGGACGCTAGGTCATCTGATAGCCGCCCACAGTGATAGCTTACATCTGTAAATTTTCCCTCTCTTCACCTTTCTCCATAAATAGACTCAACTCTCCATGGCTTAAAAAAAAATCCCTCTCCCCTGCTCTACACCTTAAGCTATTGCCCTATTTCTTCCTCCATCGGAAGTCTCTGAAAGAATAATCTCCACTTGTCTTTCCGTATGCACGATGCACTCACTCCTGGTTTCTTTTCTTTTCTTTTCTTTTTTTTTTTTAATATTTTTATTTCTAGGAGAGAGAGAGAGAGAGAGACAGCGTGAGCAGGGGAGGGTCAGAGAGAGAGAGAGATACAGATTCTTAAATAGGCTCCAGGCTCTGAGCTGACAGTCAGCACAGAGCCCGACGCGGGGCTCGAACCCATGAACCGCAAGATCATGACCTAGGTGAAAGTCGGACGCTCAACCGACTAAGCCATCCAGGCACCCCATCTCACTCCTGGTTTCTAACTCCTGCTGTTTTCTAAAGGAGCTCTCGAAAAGGTTACCAGTGACCTGAGTGTCAAGTCAGCCTGGTCCAGTCCTGACCTCTTGATCTCTGCTTCCTCTAAATTTCTCCCTCACTTCCTCTCTCTTCTTGCCCTTCCAGCAATGCCCTCTGGCTCCTTCTTTACCTTGCTTTTCTCTGTACGCCCTGTCCTCAGACCTCCTTTCTCCTCTTCTCTGTGGTCCTTTCTTCCATTCCTACCTTCCCACCCCCAGCCCTGGCTCTGTTTTAATCCTGACCATTCCTCTGCATTCAGGCCCCACATTTTCTTGCATTCCCCAGACAGCACCATCTGAATATCCCACCTGACCTGAAAGCTCGGAAGGTATGTCAGTGTCCCAGGGCTGCCATAACAAAGCACCGCAAACTGGGTGGCTTAAAACAACCGAACTGTACTCTCTCATGGTTCTGGAGGCTACAAGTCCAAAATCAAGATGTTGGCAAAGCCATGCTCCCTCCAAAGCCTCTAGGGGAGGACCCCTTCTTGTCTCTTCCTAGCATCTGGTGGCTCCCTGCTATGCTTAACGTTGTTTGGCTTCTAGATGCATCGCTTCAGTCTCTGCCTCCATCTCACATAGCGTTCTCCCTGTTTGGTCTTCGTGTCTACGGTCCAGATTGTCATCTTCTTATAAAGAGACCAGTCATGTTGGGTTAGGGACCCACGCTACGCCAATATGGTATCATCATAGCTTGATCACATCTGACAAAGATACTTTTCCAAATGAAGTCACATTCACAGGTTTTCAGCAGACATGAATTTGGGAGAGATACTATTCAACTCAGTCCAGTGAAGTAGAGAGATAGCAGCAAAGAAGGGCAAGTGACCTAGGTTCTAGTCCTAACTAATGTCATTTTTGCCCCATTTCCTTTACCTGTGAAAGGAGGGGTTGGAATCAATGATATGCAGCATTCCCTCCCCTCCCCG
>NW_027530408.1:2104918-2146099 GCF_008692635.1 Crocuta crocuta | reverse complement strand
CCGCCCCAGCTCTTTCTCTCTGATCAAAAACTGAATTCATCATCTTTCCTTCTAATTAGCAACTCCTTCTGATGCCATTTTTATCTATATTTTACCAGGCCACCAGCTGACAAGCTTAGAGTCATTCCTGACTCCTCTTTTTCTTTCCTTGTTTTAAGTGAAGTCTAACTGACATGCAATATCCTGTTAGTTTCAGGTGTACGTTATAATGATTTGATACTTTTATACTTTACAAAATAATCCCCACAATAAGTCTAGTTACCACCAGTCAGCATACAAAATTATTACAATATTATTGAGTATATTCCTTATGCCACACATCACATCCCCGTGACTTGTATCTTTTATTACCGGAAGTTTATATCTCTTAATCCCCTTTACCTATTTTGCCTGCTCTCCAACCCCTCCCTACTCAGGTAGCCAACAATTTGTTTCCGGTATCTATGAGTCTGTTTCTGTTTGATTTGTTTTGTTTTTATTTTTGTTTGATATATATTTTTTAATTAATTTATTTTGAGATAGCAAGAGCAAGGGAAGGGTAGAGAGAGAAAGGGAGAGAGAATGCTGTCAACACAGAGCCCAATGTGAGGCTTAAACCCAGGAACCATGAGATCATGACCTGAGCTGAAATCAAGAGTCGGATGCTTAACTGACTGAGCCACCCCGGTGCCCCTGTTTTGTTTTTTAGATTACACATATAAGTGGCCTCTATTATGTTGAAGTACCTTCCTTCTATCCCCAGTTTTTTGAGAGTTTTTAATTATAAGTGGATGTTGAATTTTGTCAAATGCTTTTTCTGCAATTATTGAGGTGATCATTTGATTTGTATCCTTTGTTTTGTAAATGTGGTGTATCACCTTGACTGATTTTGTGGCTGTTGACCCATCCTTGCATCCCTGGAATAAATCCCACTTGATCATGGTTTATGATCCTTTTAGTGTGTTGTTGAATTCAGTTGACTAATATTTTGTTGAGGATTTTGCATCTGTGTTCATCCTGTAATTTTCTTTTTTTGTGTGTTGTCTTTGGTTTTGGTATCAAGGTAATACTTGCCTTGAAACACGAGTTTGGAAGCATTCCCTCCACTTTAATTTTTTTAGAATAATTTGAGAAAGAAATGTACTAACTTCTTCATTTTTTAAATTTGTGTTTAAGTTTACTTATTTATTTTTGAGAGAGAGAGAGCAAGCAGGGGAGGGGCAGAGAAAGAGAATCCCAAGCAGGCTCTACTCTGTCAGTGTAGAATCTGATGTGGGGCTACAACTCACAAATCATGAGATCTTGACCTGAGCTGAAACCAAGAGTCAGATGCTTAACCAACTGAGCCACCCGGGTGCCCGTGTACTGATTTCTTCTTTAAATGTTTGGTAGACCTCACCTGTGAAGCCATCTAGTTCTGGATTTTCGTTTTGGGAGAGTCTCTGATTCAATTTTATGACTTGTAATCCATCTATTCAGATTTTTAATTTCTTTGTGATTCAGTAGTGGAAGGTTGTATGTTTCCAGGAATTTATCCATTTTTTTTAGGTTTTCAAATTTGTTAGCATATCATGGTTCATAGTGGTCTCTTATGATCCTTTGTATTTCTGTGGTGTGAGTTGTAATTTCTCTTTCATTTCTGATTTTATTTATTTGGGTCCTCTGTCTTTGTTTCCTGATGAGCCTGGCTAAAAGTTTATCATTTTTTAAATTTTTTCAAAGAACCAGGTTTTAGTTTCATTGCTCTTTTCTATTTTTTTTTTTTTTTTTAGTTTCTATTTCATTTATTTCTTCTCTGTATTATTTCCTTCCTTTTAACTTTGGGTGTTGTTTGTTCTTCTTTTTCTACTTCCTTTAGTTAGATTGTTTATTTGGAATTTTTCTTGTCTCCTGAGGTAGGCCTGTATCACTATGAATTTCCCTCTTCTAACTGCTTTTGCTGTATCCCAAAGATTTTTGGAAACTTGTATTTTCATTTTCATTTACCTCAAGGTATTTTCTGACTTCTTTCTTCATCGACCCACTGGTTGTTTAGTACCACCCCTCTCTTTTTCTCCCTCTCAGATCCTATCAGCCGTGTGGGTATCTGGCCTCTTAAAGATCATCACTTACAGCTATGGTGACTATATAGTTTATCATCCAAATTAGGATGATTTTTGAGATGGAAAAGGGGGCATCATTAACAACTCTACCAGGACAAAAAATATAAACTGAAACTGTCTTGGGGAAATTAGGACATATGATCACCCTGCATATAACCAGCCCTTGCTTCCCATTCCCCCAACATTGGTCAACCTGTGGCCCTGTCCCTTCTTTACATCCTCTTTGTAAGGGAAGGCTCTCCATGTCTCCACTTGCTGGAAGGTATTCATTTCTCACCTCAGAACAGCTTTCCTTTCTTCTTCTTTTTTTTAATTTTTTAAAAAATTTTTAATGTTTTTTAAAATTTATTTCTAGGAGAGAGAGAGAAAGAGTCAGCATGAGCAGGGGAGGGTCAGAGAGAGAGGGAGTCACAGACTCTGAAACAGGCTCCAGGCTCTGAGCTGGCAGTCAGCACAGAGCCCGACGCGGGGCTCGAACCCACGAACCGCGAGATCATGACCTAAGCGAAAGTCTGACACTTAACCTACTAAGCCACCCAGGCGCCCCAGAACAGCTTTCCTTTCATAAAGCCGTTTCTGACCCGGAAGAAGGGAGCTGAATCCTGTCACTTTCATGCTTCTTCACGGCTTTCACTACCTCTCACTTTACAATGTAGTAGCCATGTCTTAGCTTTCCCTCTACAATCTAAGTTCCTTGAGGATATAAATTGAGTAAGCAACCAATATTTGTTAAAGGAGTAAGAGTCTCTTTCAAAAATGTTCCATATTCTTACATTACATGAAAATATTGCAGAGACTCATGATCTCCAGGGAATGAAAGCATGTTGCTCTTTACAGGAGCATAGCTCTGAACATACTTGTGAAGAAGAGAAAAAAAAAGTGGCATTTTTTTTTCTTCCAAATGACATGCCCCAAATGTGAAGTTAGGTTGCTGCTTTTCTTAGGAGCATGAAGTTACAAAGCCCAGGACCTGGAAGAGACCTAGAATGTGATGGAGTCTGTAAATCTCATCTTACAGGTAACACAAGAGATCCAAAAGGTAAAGCAACTTGTCCAAGGACACAAAAGTGGTTAATGGCCGAACTGGGATCAAAACGCAGGTGTTTCATTCAGTACTCTTTCACTCCACAGCTTTGAAATAAACGCCGAGGCTGATAAGATTTCTTTATTGCTGCCATTAGTCATATCTCAGATACCTGTTCTGCAAAAATCAATTGTCGTCAATCCTTCACTCTGGCCAAGTTTGGCTGACACAGCACATTAGCACATGGCCATATTTGCCAAATTCCACACGTGAGTTCTACACTGAGCTCTGTACCCGAATAAGAGATCGTGATCCTCCATACAGTATAGTTACCATTCTCAAACATCTCAAATAGACTGTTGAGCATAGAAGAGGTGCTCTTTTCATTTAGTTTTTTAAATGTTTATTTATTTTTGAGAGAAAGAGAGAGAGGGTGACACAGAATCCGAAGCAGGCTCCAGGCTCCGAGCTGTCAGCACAGAGCCCAACGTGAGGCTCGAACCCACGAACGGTGAGATCATGACCTGAGCCAAAGTCAGATGTTCAATTGACTAAGCCACCCAGGCACCCCAGAAGAAGTGCTCTTTAAGGGAATATAGGAGCTGTAGAAAGTATGTGCTTTGGAGCCAGATCAGAATGAATTAAATAGATACCTGCTGCTTCCAAGAATTAATTGACCTTGAGCAAAGCAGCCCATTTGCAAACTGGAGCACCAACGCTGTGATTTTTCACTTGGGTTTCATATTTGTCTTCTCTGTCCATAGTATCCCGTTATGCACGGCATGACTCTCCTGACCTCTAGTCACACATGTGTCTCAAGCGTGGACCTTAGTTTCAGCAGCTGTTGGAGAACAATTGCAGAGCCGATTGTGAATTTAGTTGAAAGACACACAAAGGGGCGCCTGGGTGGCTCAGCTGGTAGAGCATCTGACTCTCGATTTCAGCTCAGGTCATGATCTCACGGTTCATAGGTTCTAGCCACATGTCAGGCTCTCTCTCCCTTTCTTTCTGCCCCTCTCCCGCTCATGCTCTCTTTCTCTCTTTCAAAATAAATAAATAAAATTTTTTAAAAAGACACACCAAAGTGCCCTGGTCACTAGTGAACAAAGCAGGGGCTGGGTTAGCCCTCAGAATCTCTCAGATCAAGGAGAGGTGTTATCAAGGATAACCACTGGATTATCGTCTCCACAGTCCCCTTCAGAAATGGAGAGCAGAGAGAGGGAAAGGGCCCAGTGTGCGGCCTCAGAGGACAACCAGTCCGAACCCCTCGGCTAGTGTCTCAGGAGGTGGGGTACCGATATCTGAGGCTCCCAACCTGGCCATGCTTAGAATAATCTGGAAGGCATGTTTTCCCTAAATTAAAGCTCCAGACTCTGGGAAAATCTCACCGCACATAAACTGTGAAGGGCTTCATTCTGTTTTGTTAATTAGTAGAGTCTCACTTGATATGAGAAGCCATCCTTCTACATCCCCAATGTAGCCCCAAGGTAGTAATTTGCAAAATTTGTCTGGGTCACAGTACGCCATGTAACAGTTTTTCTGAAGAATCTGCCTACCCAGGACAGGCTATCACAAACCAGGGTATTCGGTCAACAGAATCAGAGAGAGTAATTTTAGTCTGGTTTTTAAACCTAATTAAACTGATAACAACCAATTTGGAAAACTGTCTAACAGCACCTACTAGAGCTGAACACGCACACACATAACCTTTGACCCAGCAATTCTACTCCTAATATATACCCAGCAGAAACGTATACTTCGTGTACCAAAATGTACAAGATGTGCATGTACAAAAATGCTCGTGGCAGCACAATTCACCACAGTCCCCACATGGAAACAACCCAGATGCCCAGCAACAGCAGAATGGACAAATAGGCAGCAGTATGTTCACACAATGGAATGTTGGGCAGCGGTAAGAACAGCTGACATCCAACTTGAATGCCTCATCCTTAGAGAAAACAATCCAAACCGGCCACCAGTCACTTTGTAAAAAACTTATGGCACCCATTGCTCTGTCAGATTATCTTGTTTGTTTATTCTCTCTGCCTCCCTGCCCTCTGTCTGTCTGTCTGTCTGTCTCTCTCTCTCTCTCTCTCTCTCTCTCTCACACACACACACACACACACACACACACACTGTAAACTTCAAGAGAACAGACACCAGGTGTCACATCTTCACAGTTGCGTTCCCAGTGCCTATGACTGGCACGGAGTCAGCTATGATGTGAATAATGTAAATGAATAAATAAAATGTCACTTCTTCCAGGAAGCCTTCCCTGACCCTGACACCCACACACAGACCTCTCTCCACTGAACTTTTCTAGGATCTGTTTGCTACACCACCCACATGACATTTATCATTTACTACCTGTACTGTGGTTTGCTTCAGCACATGCCTTGGTCCCCCTTCTAGATATGAAGTCCCTGGAAAGCAGAATTCCTGGTTTTTACTCCTTTATATGCCCAGAAACTCACCCATGGGAGGCTCCAAACTTCCTGCTCATAATAGGAGAGCAATAAACATGTACTCAGTCCGTTGAGGAGGAAGTCGAGCGTAGTAGAAAAGGTCAACTTTGAAGGCAGAAGTCCCGACTATTGCTTATTACCTAGCTATATGTCCTTGGAAAAATTACTTAGCATCTCTGAGTCTAGATTCTCAATTATAAAATGGGCACAGGAATTCCTACATCATAGGATTAAACGAGGAGCTTTTAATGTGTGACACAGGACTCCGACCTTGACTGGGTTCAATTCGACTATTTTTTTAATCGGCTACTACTAAAAGTCCTGGAATACGGACTTATCAACCTCTTGGAAGACATAATACCAGGGGAATGGCTTCCTGGAACACTAAAAGTCAAGGTTGTTTTTAAAATCTCTAAAAGCATAAAATGTTACACTTAAATCCTAAACAGTATGGGCATGCTGAACAGGATAGAGCGCCCTCAAACTGCTGAGTCTTCACATGACTGTAGTTGCCTGTAAACCTGGCATAAGCTCCAGCTTCTAGAACGTTTTTCCTGGCTCTCTTCACTTGGATAGCCACCACTTGTCCTTCCAGCCCCCCTTTAGATGCCACCTCCTCTGGGAAGCCATCCTGATCCCACACCTTTACCTCTAGTTGCTCAGGCCGAAAACCCAGGAGTCATCCCAAAGTCCTCCCTCTCATTTACCTAGAAAACCCTGTCTGTCAAGGATCACGCCAGCCTACCTCCCAACAGACAGTGTAGTTGTATTTATCATTTATCAATGCATAATATGACTGTTATTATTTATAGTTTTTTATTTATTATGCTTTTGTCTGTGTCTCTCCAATATCACATATGCTTTTCAAGAGGTCTTTTTTTATTTATTCCACTGATAATTCTCAGAGTCTACTATAGTACCTAACACATGATAGGAACCTAATAAGTATTTACTTTTAATGAATGAATGAGTGAATGAATGAATGAATGAATGAATAAAGGTGAGTTAGGTGCCCCACTCTGTGCCCCTTTATCACCCTGTAATTTTCTCATCATAAGACTTAATATGCTGTGGGGCAACTGGGGTTTATTTCCACTTAAAAAACATATCTTTTAATTATACGTTTGCCCATGAATAAATTCTAGTTGTCATGTAATGGTTTACTTGTCCGACCATTTCACTAGACTACAAACCACAAAAAGCCCATAGCTGGTCTGCCTGGCTGACTGCTATGCTCCCCAGCTCCAGGCACAGTGCCCTGTGCAGAGAAATAGCACATTTATTGAGTGCCAGGCACACTTCGAATGTTTTACGTGCACTAATTCATTCAATGAATACAACAGACCAATGAGGTGGGTTCGATTTTTACTCCTATTTCACAGTACAGAAACTGAGGCTCTGAGAAATGAAGAAGCATGAACAATGGCATCTAGTAAAGGAAGGATCTTGGATCTGACCTATGAAGTCTGGCTCTGGGGCTCAAGCTCCAAACAACTTCCCTGAATTGCCTCACCTTTACAAGGCGCCCAATAAAACCTGTTCAATAAATCAATCAAGGAAATATGACTGATCAGAAAAAGGCAACACATTTGCTAGGTTGTGTTAGTAAAGGGTCGAGATAAGAGAGGTTGTAGTCCCAGAATAGAGTTCAGGTCAGGTAAGTTGGGGATAATTCTTGTTTAGAAGCAAATCAGTACACTGAAGTGGGTCTAAAGGTGCCTGGGTGGCTCAGTTGGTTAGGCATCTGACTTTGGCTCAGATCATGATCTCACAGTTTGTGGGTTCAAGCCCCACATCGGGCTCTGTGCAGATAGTTCAGAGCCTGGATCCTGCTTCAGATTCTGTGTCTCCCTCTCTCTGCTCCTTCCCCACTCACACTCTTGTCTCTCTATCTCTCTCTTTCTCAAAAAATAAAAAATACACATTAAAAAAATTTTTTTAAGTGGGTCTAAAGACTGACACCACAGTAGCAAAGCATCTGGAAATTATGAAATAGAGACTGCTTAGCATTTGAGGAGTGGTGGTGAGGATTCAGGACCTCTCTTCAAATCCAGGAATTTCTGGGGGCCAGTCTGAGGCTGTGAGCCCAAAAGGCAGTGGATGGGTAGAAGTCACAGAAAGGCAGGCTTTAGCTCACTCTGTGGAGGAATTGGTAGGAAACATTCAAACCCAGAGGGTCCACCAACAGATGAATGGATAAACAAAATGTGGTCCATACAAACAAAGAAATATTACTCAGCCTTAAAAAGGAAAGAAATTCTGACACAGACCACAAACAACGTGGGTCAACTTTGAAGACATTATGGTGAGTTAAATAAGCCAGTCACAAAGAACAAAAGGATTCCACTCACCTGCAATATCTACAGTAGCCAAAAACCATATAAACGGAAAGAACAGTGGTTATGAGGATCCAAGGGGACAGGGGCCCTGGGGAGTTATTATCTAAAGAGTGTAGAGTTTCCATTTGGGCTGATGAAAAATCCTGGAGACAGATGTTGGGAAGGCTGCACAACACAGTGAATATACTTAATACACTTAAATGTACTTAATGGGGACATTTATGTTATATAAATTTTACCACAACAAAAAAAATTAAAAAAACAAGGAAACAGTGAGAGAGTGAACTACCACCACTGGCAGGGAATAAGCAGCAGCTAGCTATCAGGCAAAATACAGGGAAATTTTTTTTAAATGTTTATTTATTTTTGAGAGAGAGAGAGAGAGAGAGAGTGCACATGTGTGCGGGAGAAGCAGAAAGAGAGGGAGACAGAGAATCCAAAGCAGACTCTGCACTGAAGCCCGATGCGGGACTCAAACTCACTGACCGTGAGATCATGACCTGAGACAAAGCTGGACACACAACCCACAGAGCCACCCAGGAGACTCACGGGGCATTGCTGAGTTTGAGTGGGAGCTGGACTGGAGGGCACTTACAGTCTGTCAGTCCTTCAGTTCTTGTCTGTTTGCTTTAACATTTAAAAAAAAATTTTAATGTTTGTTTACTTTTGAGAGAGAGAGAGGGAGAGGGAGTGGGGGAGGGGCAGAGAGAGAAGGAGATGCAGAATCTGAAGCAGGTTCCAGGCTCTGAGCTGTCAGCACAGAGCTGGATGCGGGGCTCAAACCCATGGACTGAGAGGTCATGACCTGAGCTGAAGTCTGACGCTCAGCTGACAGAGCCACCCAGGTGCCCCTGCTTGCTTTAACATTTATGGGGCACTTGCTCTGCATGGATTAGCTCATGGATGCTACACCACTCCATAAGGCATGACTACCATGGTCTGCACCTTACAAGTGAGGAAACTGAGGCCTTAGAGACCTCCAGTTACTTGCTCAGGGCGTCCCATGGGCCAGGCATAAGGAAGAAGGGCAGGAATCCCAGCGACGGCCTGTGCCACAGCACTGATTGCACCACACCCAGGAGGAAACCTAGAGGGTTACATGACTTCTCATGCTATCTGGGCTCTTCCAGTAACTCCATGCTGCCTCCCACTCTTTCCTGCTATGCCCTGGGCATCAAATACCCGACATGGGCATTCCCAGTCAGTCACAGAGAGCACTAAGCCACCCTCAGGAAGGCGCAAACTTGAACGGATTCTGAGGGCGTCCCTGCGGCCGGGATGTCTCGTGACAGACATAAAGCCTGGACCAGCATTGGCTGTACCATTACTGCCCTTTCAGGGTCAATGTTCCTGGGTAAGAAGCAAGTTACCTTGTTATTTCCCTCCCAGTTTCTCATGCCACAGCTTCTGTGTTCCCTTACTTAAAAGCCGATTATAAATGATGGTTTGAGAACAAAAACTCTTGCGTAGACTGAAAGCCCATTTTAATTTTACGAGCGTTGTGCTTTATACTTGCTACAGTCTTTAAATGCTTTGAAGCAGTGTCTAGACCAGCACGGCCCAATAAAAATACAACGCATGCCGCATATGTAATTTACAATTTTCTGGTAGCCACATTAAGAATGTAAAAAGAGGAGGGCCGCCTGGGTGGCTCAGTTGGTTCCGCGTCTGACTTTGGCTCAGGTCATGATCTCGTGGTTCACCAGTTCGAGCCTTGCACTGGGCTCTGTGCTGACAGCTCAGAGCCTGAAGCCTGCTTCGGATTCTGTGTCTCCGTCTCCCTCTGCCCCTCCCCCTCCTCCGCTCATGCGCTGTCTCTCTTTCTCTCAAAAATAAACATTTAAAAAATTTTTTTAAAAGATTGTAAAAGGAGGGGTACTTGGGTGGTTCTGTCGGTTAAGTGTCCGACTCTTGATTTTGGCTCAGGTCATGATCTTATGGTCGTGAGGTCGAGCTCTGCTGGTTGTGGAGCCTGCTTAAAAGTAAGTCTCTTCCACTCTGCCCCTCCCCTCAAAAAAAAAATCTTTCAAAAAATTAAAAAGAGATTGTAAAAAGAAACAGGTGAGGGACGCCTGGGTGGCTTAGTCGGTTAAGCGTCCAACTTTTGCTTAGGTTCATGATCTCGCGGTTCGTGGGTTCCAGCCCCGCGTCGGGCTCTGTGCTGACTGCCAGCTCAGAGCCTGGAGCCTGTTTCAGTCTGTGACTCCCTCTCTCTCTGACCCTCCCCTGCTCACGCTGTCTCTCTCTCTCCTAGAAATAAATAAAACATTAAAAAAAATTTTTTTAAAAAGAAACAGGTGAAACTAAGGTTAGTAATATGTTTTATTCATCTCAATTTATCCAAAATAACTATTGATGAGGTCTTTTACATTCTTTCTCATATTGTCTTTGAAATCACTGTACATACTCCAAGCACATCTCGATTCAGACTAGCCACCTTTCAAGTGCTTCACAGCTACATGGAGCTGGTGATGACCACTGAGCAGTGCAAGTCTAGGCTCTGCCTTCCAAGGAGTTTAATGGTGAAGAGGATAGAAGGCGTGTTTTAAGGGGAGCTTGACCTAGTGAGAGTTTTACTGATTACCGAATTCAAGATCGCGTATGTTGACTGTGGGGGAGAGAGACAGAAGCAAGAGGAAGATAGTAATGGTGCCTCAGCCAGGAAAATGCCGTGTGGAACTGGGGGTGGAGCTCAAGGGGCAGTGGTATCAAGGCTCAAAGACAAGGGCAAGCTTTGAGGTTGTCGCTGGTGGGTTCTTCTGTGATTATTTAAAATCGTTTTAGGGGCACCTGGGTGGCTCAGTGGGTTAAGCAGCTGACTCTTGATTTCCAGTCAGGTCATGATCTCGGGTTCGTGGGATTGAGCCCCGCATCAGCTCTGCACTGACAGCACGCAGCCTGCTTGGGATTCATTCTCTCTCTCTGACTCTCTCTCTCTCCTGCTCTTGCCCTCTCCTCTCTCTCAAAATAAACATTAAAATCATTTTACTCTTTATGATCCCTAATTGTCACCCTTCTTCCCTTTTCACCGCCCCTGCTGCTGTTGATTTGTCTAGTTGCCACGGTTGTGATATCACAAATGCAGAGTGGAGATCCAAGTCCCCTACAGATCTGCCCCAGGTGCCAGGACTCAGAACCAGTCAGCCCCCTTCCGTTTTCTCCTTCCTAAAAGGATCTGGTTGGACTATTCGGGAATTCATTCAGCCAGTCAGTTGACAAATATCAAGCACCTAATAAGTACTGATCACTGTTCCAGGTGCTTTCTGATCATTGCTTCTTCTTCTTCTTTTATGTTTATTTATTTATTTTTGAGAGAGAGAAAGACAAAGCACAAACAAGGGAGGGGCAGAGAGAGAAACACAGAATCTGAAGCAGGCTCCAGGCTCCAAGCTGTCAGCACAGAGCCTGACGCAGGGTTCGAACTCACGAACCCATGAGATCATGACCTGAGCCGAAGTCAGATGCTTAACCGACTGAGCCACCCAGGCGCCCCAGCTTCCTCCTGATTCTAGTTTTTTGTGCCCCATAATTTCTGGGTGGTGCTTTGTCTGTTGCCATGAGGTAGATTTCACAGCCTGAAAACATCTGTTCCCACTCCTCAAGCAGTTCAGACAGTCCCGAGTAATGGCAGAGAAAGGGAGGGGAGGGGATGGTCACTAACAGGGTGGGCCAAATCTGTGCCCACTACACTCTTCCACTCTAAGCCCCTATGGAGAGGGATTTCCTCAGCATCAGTGCCTTCTTAGCTGACATTGGAGGTTCTGACCAACATCCACCTAAGCTCTTTGTACTATCCTCCACAGCACTGAGGGGCAGGAAGAAAAACACAAAACTCCCTAAACTGATCGATCTAGAAGCCTGATTTACAGCTGCTGTCAGTACCTGGGAGCTACAGGATGGCAATCCTTAAGGCCTTGGCAATGAGGGACAGTTAGCTTTCTTCTGAGGGCTAAACTTGAAAATCTACACACAATACATTGGAAGTAAGCAGTCATTTAAAAGAGAGAAGAGATTGCCCAGGTCCATAAAGTCTGACTGATCATTGATTAAAAATAACAATATTCAATTAAAGAAAAAAAGGGGGTGCCTAGGTGGCTCAGTCTGTTAAACGTCAGACTCGATTTTGGCTCAAGTCATGATCTTGCATTTGTGAGATCAAGCCCTGAGTCAGGCTCTACTGGAATTCTCTCATTCTCTCCCTCTCTCTCTCTCTCTCTGCCCCTCCTACACTCATGCACGTGTGCTCGGTCTCTCTCTCTCACTCTCTCTCTCTCTCAAAAATAAATAAACTTAAAATAAAAAAAGGAATGGACCTTGAGGCCATTATGCTCAGTGAAATAAGTCAGACACAGGAAGACAAATCCTGTGTGATCTCACCTAAATGCAGAATTTACAGAAAAAGAGATCACTTTGTGGTTCCCAGAGGCCAGGGTAGGGGGTGGGGGGCTTGGAGGAAGATGATCTGAATATACAGACTTGCAGTTACATGAGAAATAAGTACTCAGGCTGTCATACAGATACATGATGATTATAATGAGGATTGAAAGGTCTATTTGAAAGCTGCTAGTAGAGTAAATCCTAAAAGGAAAACACAAATTTTGGGTAACTGTATGAAATGATGGGTGTTAACTTCTTGTGGTAAACGTTTCATAACATATGTATGCCAGTCACTGCGCTGTACGCCCTCAACTTATACCAGGCTGCATATCAATCATAGCTCAATAAAGCTGGGGCAGGGGGGAAGAATGGGTTAATCAGAAAGGGTCTTAAAGTCCAGAAGTGAAAGCAGAGTCATAGAGAGAAATCTCAGTGGCACTTGTCTGAACAGAGACGAAGAAGAGAAAGAGGCAGCCTTCGGTGTCCCGTCCTTTGGCAGCCTCTCTGGTGCCAGGCTGCACAGGGTTGTGAGCACCGATGGCGCGCCGGAATTTCTGCCGTTGGCAGGAATGGTTGTCTAAAGGCCTGGGGGCACCTGGGTGGCTCAGTCGGTTAAGCGTCCGACTTTGGCTCAGGTCACGATCTCACGGTTCGTGGGTTCGAGGCCCGTGTTGGGCTTTGTGGTGACAGCTAGCTCAGAGCCTGGAGCCTGCTTCAGATTCTGTGTCTCCCTCTCTCTCTGACCCTCCCCTGATCACGCTGTCTCTCCCTCAGAAATAAATAAAAAACATTAAAAAATTAAAAAAAAAAGCCCTGATACTTGTTATATTGTCAAGAAACATCTGATTCATCTAAAGGCCTTGGTTCTGACTCTGTGCTCATCAGGTCACCATCTGGGTCACTTTCGGAGGTCCCGTGAGGATTGCCTAGAGAGGGAACGTGCCAAGCCCCCCCATTTCTCAGCGTAAATTCATGGGTAACCTGGCATCCTTGCTCCACACGTACATCTTGAGTGTTTGATGAATACAAACTTGTCACCTGGGGAATCGCAGCACCCGCGGGGCACCAACGAAAGCTGGTTTCTGAGTCTGGGAGTCTGTGGCCCACACCGGGGACCATGTGGTCAGTCATCGCCACGTTACAGCAGGAAGTGGCCGTGGCTTATGCGTTTGACATGTCATCTTTGGACACCTTCTTAGTGCTAGACATGAACTGAGCGTTGGGGCCCCCGGGCCCCCGCGCTCTTAAGAGTCTCTGGCATGTTTTCTACTGCAACTTTCAGAGAAATGGAAAACAACAGCCCTTTCCTACCTTTGCTCAAGCCAAAACTCTAACTTTAAAAAATTATAAAATAAATGCGGACTGAGGGAAACTTCTGCAGGCCTGCCCTGCCACGCCCTCGGGTTCTGCTGACTCGAGTTTCGTCTTTTAATGAGTGCTTTCCCCTTACGGGCCCCTTCTTGAAACCTGGCTCTGTCTTTGCTACGTGCTACCTGGACAGGCAAGCAGGGGAGAGGAGCCGAGGCTGTCTAGAGTAGGGGTGGGGAGTGGGGGAGACCTGCTGGGAGGCAGGCAGGGGGCATCAGGCGTATGGGCACCCAAGAGACAAATCTTCCCTAAGGTCCAAGCCATGACGGAGCAGCCAGGGACTCAGCTGGGTCCCACTGCGTTTCAGTGTGATTGTGTTTGGAAGTGTCAGAACAGCTGGGAAGACGAGCAGAGTGCCCTTCGTGGGCCCTCAGTGGAAGCTGCTGGCTTGTCCACCACTTGCTCACATTCCATTTTTCACCTCCCGACGGGCTCCCACAGGGGAGATCTCAGCTGTATTTATCGCCCATGGACCTGCCAGGTCCTTCGTGGTTGATTAGGAGAGGAATGGGTTCCACCCTGTATCAGAAACCATCAGCTCTCGGGCCAGAGACGCATGTGTGAAGCAAGATGTCTCCGAGAGGTGGTGGGTATGCTCAGATAAGCTGGGAGGGACCGGCCAGGGCGAGGACACCCATCCCGGAAGCTGCTAGAAGAAAGGCTCTTAAAGGCGCCACATGAGGTATGTGTGTGTCCCGAGTTGCTTTGATTGTTCTGAACATTCCACTGCATGACTGTGGCTTAAAGGACACAAAGCGGAGTGCCTGGGTGGCTCAGTTGGTTAAGCGTCTGACTTTGGCTCAGGTCATAATCTCACGATTCGTGGGTTCAAGCCCCGCGTCAGGCTTTGTGCTGACAGCTGGCTCGGGGCCTGGAGCCTGCTTCAGATTCTGTGTCTCCCTCTCTCTCTGACCCTCCCCTGCTCACGCTGTCTCTCTCTCTCTCTCAGAAATAAATGAAACATTAAAAAAAAATTGAAAAAAATAAAATAAAGGACACAAAGCTAAGTGTCACGCATGGTAGCTAATTGAGAGCAGGTCTTGTCTGGTGACAACTAGTAGTATATGTCCTTTTTATGTTCTCTAGGAGGCTGTTTATAAATGGCAGCTACTCTACATAGATCATTTGGAAGCAACACTTAAGGTGTTGTCGAAACAAAGCAGGACTGCCTAAATCGATTGATGCTGCTGTACAGACTCCCCGGTCCCACCCTCAGAGATTCTGAATTCAGTAGGTCTCAGGAAGGACCCAGAAATCTTTCAGCAACTCTCCTCTCTACACCCACCATCTCTCCCGTGCCTTCATTTGTACACGGGGTGATTTGGACAAGAAATCTCAGAGGACTCCTCTTTGAGAAAGTCTGTGAAAAGGACACTGGGCTTGTAAATTGAAGGCCTGGATTTGAGAGCAGCTGTGTAACCTTGGAGAAGTGCCTTCACCTGTCTGGGCCTCCACTGCTGTCTACAAATGAGGGAAGTGATCTTTCAGGCTCTTTTCAGAGCCAATAATACTCCACAAGTTTAGGCCTGCTTGCAATGGCCTCCCAAGGCCGTGGGCGTTCCAAATCTAGAATGGGCAACCCTCAGGCTGAGCTTTACTCTGAAGAGGACCGGTTAGCAAACCACAGAGCTTTGTCCCAACTTCCCACTCGGGATCAAGCCTTTGAGGATACTCCCCTGAGCACAATACTCCCCTCTAACACAGTCCCCTTCCTCCCCACGTAATTCTGAACACTTCCACAGGCATCCCTGATTTTCACCTTTCGGAAGGCTAGACTTTAGGCAGGGCAGCCGGCGGAGCTCCACGTTGATTGAAGGAAGACTGAGGCATGGAGAGAGGAAGAAGCCGAGAGACCCTTGTAGCCGGTCTGTCCCAGACGCCCATGCTTGTCCTGGGGCCTGCCTCGTCAGCAGAGCTTCAGTGCAACACCACTGACTCACTGCATGGGCCAGAGATGAACATCACAGCCCCCGGATGAGACTTATGAACAGGCCGTCTCCTTCTGGTAGTGTTTCCGTGAGTTTATGAGACATAAAAATGTCACGGTAGCCCCGCGTTCTTCAGCGTGAGAGCACTCCTGGAAGGCACCAGGCACTTTCTCTTACATGTGTTTATTAGATCTGCTCACCCTCACTGCCATTAACATCTAAATGAGCCATAACTGCCTGCACTCAGAGGGTTGGGATCCAGTTGTGAGTCACCAGCCCTCTGGGTCACAGAGGCATGAAGAAGAGAGAAGCGCAGAGACCCACACATAAGAAAAGTCTTGATCTGTGAGACTTGAGTGTGGTGGTCCTACTTTATATTCTCTTACCTTTCCACCTCTGATTTTGTGCAGAGGAGGCCTGAGATTACAGTCCTGGCTTGGCACAACCCCCTGGCTCCCACTCTTTTTGGCTGCTTGAGGTTGTTTCCGACAAAGTCATCATTAAGGATCACTTGCTGTATCTTGGGAAATTCTTGCACAAACCACACACCCTTATGGCAGATACTGTCTGACTCCGGTTTCAGTCTCAGTATAGGGTTATTTAGGCATTTCTTCTTTTGGCATCTCGTTTCTGTGGCAAGAACCTTGTGCCAGTAGCAAAACCTTTGCCCTTGATGGAGATCACACTGGCAGTAAAGGATGCTGTTCTTTCCTCTCCACCAGTTCTGCCTTCCAGACTTGAAGCCAGCACGTCAGAGCACCACTGGAAACCAAAGGAAGTAAAAAACAAATTAAGATTAAAAAATTTAATATAATTTAATTTAATTTAAAAAGACGGTATAAAGTTTGTGCATTCTTTTATTTTAGGGAATCCTCTTAGCGTGAGCCTCTTAGGCTGATTATTTTACAAAGAACTCCAAGAAGTTAACTTCTAAACCCATGGTGGGTTAGAAGGAAAAAGGGTGCTATTGACAGATACCAACAGTGTAACTCGTGGCAGTCTTTGGAGATGGCAAAGCTGGGAAAGCTGTAACCAGATGTTCTGTGTTCTATTTAAAAAGGCAGAGAAGCAGACAAAATATTCTAGAAATAGTTCTTCTCCAAATCATCACAATATAAAAAAATGTAAAAGACATGAAAAGGATATGCCCCAACCATCTGAGAAAACTCATTCTCAGAAAGTAGCTATGTCTAACTGTAGTTAAATATTTATTGTCAGTAAGTTGTAAGTCAAGTCAAGTCCTTGGAGTGTGCTGGGTGATAGAATATTGGTGAGGAGAATGCAAGAGCCAAGTGCCTAGAATCTTTCCACCCAGCCTTGGCTAAATGAATCCTGGAACCTTTTTCTATACTTTCAAACTTTGGGGATTTGTCTAACTTCATGATAAAACCTGCCATCCTTCCCAAGCACAGTGCTGTGTGTCTAAGTCAGGGGGAGGGAGATATATTTAAAGGTAACCTAAAACTAACTTTTTAAGAATTTTTGAAACATTTGTTAATCTTTGAAAAAAAACAACTGGATTTGGGGTGCTGGCTGGCTTAGTTGGTACAGCATGCAACTCTTGATCTTGGGATCGTGAATCTGAGCCTCACGTTGGACACAGAGATTACTTAAAATTTTTTTATCTGTCAAAATAAAAAAAATAATTGTATTCTTATCACAAATGTGATAGATCAGCATTGTGCAAATTTTAGAAAATGCAGATAAGAAAAAAAAATCAAGTAAATATCACTTAAAATTTCATCCTAAGAGTTAGGACTGCAAACATTCATCCTTCCAGTCTTTTAGTTTATTTTAATTTAATTATATTATATTATTTATTATTTATTGAGAGGAGGGAGGGGCAGAGGGAAAGGGAGAGAGAGGGAATTATAAGAAGTCTTCACGCCCAGTTAGGAGCCCAAAGCATAGCTTGATCTCACAACCGTGAGATCATGACCTGAGCTGAAATCAACAATTGGTCACTTAATTAACTGAGCCACCCAGGTGCACCCCCCCATCTTTTATTTTTAATTGAACAAGAGATACATAAATACATGCACCTTTTAAAGAAAACCAGAATATCACATATTAAACCAAACCATCCGTTGACCACTTCCCATAATCCCAAGCCCGTCTCTCTATCCAAGTGACTTTTGGGAGTTCGCTGTATTTCCTTCCAGAGTTTTATAATTATATGCAACATATTTTGTGGATTGTGTTCACATAAGAGGCATCATACAATGCAACATAACAATCATCATACTATTGGAATTCATCAATGTTTAGGAAATCTACTTGCATTAATTTATAGACCAAACTAATTCCTTTCAACTGCTGAGTAGTATTCTATTGTATGGATATACCATATTTAATCATCCTCTCCACTTTTAGTGAAGACTTAGGATTGTTAACAATTTTTCACTGCCTCAAACAATGTTGCAATAAATATCATATATTTTTTTCCTACCTGTCTCTATTTTAAATTTCTACAAGGCAAAATTCTGGGTCTGAGGCTATGCCCACATTGCCTCTAAAGTAGCTGTGCGTCGTCTGAAGTGCCTCAGCAGTCTCAGTGACCCAGTGCAGTAGGTGTAAACCACTATCTCTTCACTGTTCTAATTAGTATTTGCCTGACAAAAACTGTCTGAGTGTCTTCTTACAGGTTTGTGGCTATTCGTATTTCCTCTTATGTGAGTTGTGTATTCATACCCTTTGCTCATTTTTCTAAAGATTGGGTTTTTTAAAATATGGGGCGCCTGGGTGGCTTAGTCGGTTAAGCGTCCGACTTTCACTTAGGTCATGATCTCGTGGTTCGTGGGTTCAAGCCCCGCGTCGGGCTCTGTGCTGACTGCCAGCTCAGAGCCTGGAGCCTATTTCAGAGTCTGTATCTCCCTCTCTCTCTGACCCTCCCCTGCTCACGCTGTCTCTCTCTCTCTCTCTCTCTCTCTCTCTCTCCTAGAAATAAATAAAACATTAAAAAAATTTTTTTAAATAAAATAAAATATATCTGTAATACTCATTCTTTGTTCCATGTCTTGCAAACTTTCTCAGTCTCTGGCCTGCCTTTAATATTGTTTGGGGTATCTTTTGTTAGATGTGGTGCTTTGAACAACTTAGGGCTGAGGAGTGAGGACTTCCACCATCCCCAGTGGAAAACCTGCATATAATCTGAATTCCCCAAAACTTAAGTACTAATAGCCTGTGGTTGACCAAAAGTCTTGCTGATAATGCAAACAGCTGATTAACACATACTTTATACGTTTTATTGTTACTACATTCTTACAATAAAGTAAGCTAGGGAGAAGAGAGAAAATGTTAAGAAAGTCACAAGAAAAAGAAAATACAGGGCTGCCTGTGTGGCTCAGTCAATAAAGCATCCAACTCTCGATTTCAGCTCAGGTGGTGATGTCATGGTCCATGAGATCAAATGCAGCATCGGACTCTGCTGACAGCACACAGCCTGCTTGGGGCTCTCTCTCTTTGTCTCTTTTCCTCTCTTTTTCTCTCTCTCTCTCTGCCCCTCCCCCTCACTTATGCTCTCTCTGTCTCTCTCTCAAAATAAATAAACATTTTTTAAAAAAGAAAAAGAAAATACACTTACTTATAGTGCTGTACTGCATGACATCCATATATATGGGGACCCAAACAGTTCAAATCTGTGTTGTTTAGGGGCCAAGTGTACAGTTCTTTTCTTATTTACAATTTAGATAACATTTGTTCAAGAACTTACTTCGGTGGTTTAGCCTTTTACTGTTTGAGTTTTGCTTTCCATGGCTTATTCAAGGTCTCCCTTTCCCTTGGATTATAATAATATTTCCCCTTACTTGTTTGCCCTGCCACTTCAAAATTTTTGTTTTGAGGGTTTGGGTTTATAATTCACCTAGAGTATAATTTTGTGTATCATCTAAGGTAGAGACTTGCTTTCATTTCATTGAATCATAAGTGATTCAATACCACTTGTTAGTTTATTTCTCCCCACTGATTTGAAATGTTGTATCAAACACCAGTTTGCTAGTATTATTTCTAGATTCTCTTCTAAATCATGTTTTATTGACCTAGTTGTAGTCTAGTCTTACCAAAAAATGACACTGATTTTCTTGCTCTGCCGTGTGTATGTTTATTTGTTTCACGCCCTGCCTTTTTTTTTTTTTTACAATCTACTTTTGTTGTACAGCCTACTGTTTTTACTGAAAAAAATTGCAACAGGAGAATGGATAAGTTCTGATAATCACATGATGGAATACTATATAGCGATTTATAGAAACTAAATCTATACATATCAACATGGATACATTTCCCAAATATATTGAATTTAAAAAAAAAAAGCAAGAAAACAAGTTTCCATGCAAATACCATGGACAATATCATTTATAGAAAGCTTAAAAATATGAGAAACAACACTTGATATAGTTTAGGAATAGATATGTAACAAAAACAAAAAGGAAATTCGTGGACATGATAGACACCAAAATCAAGATTAAAGGTGGATCTGCCACAAAGCTTGTGAGGCTTAAGCCCCTCACTTACATGGACTCCTTGTGAGGTCCTGTACTGATATTTCATTTCATAATTTTGTACTTTTTTTTTTCTTAAAGAGGCCAACCTTTCCCAGATCGTATTAGCTTTAAGACTATCCTCCAGTGGGGGAGGGAAGGGGGAGGGTAGAGGAAGCGGAGGGGAGGGAAAAGGAAACAAAGAGTCTCTCCCAAAAGACTGCAGGTTCCTCGGCGCCTGCCCCCTCAGCCACCACTGGCTAACTTTGGGGCCCTCAGGCCTGGAGGCATATTTACTGTAAACCAGGTGGTAGCTGGATGGGACACGATGTGCAGCTCAGGGCAGTGCAGGGCTCCAGGCCTGGAGGGCACCTAGCAGCAGCCAGCCGACAGCCAAGAGTTCCAAGGAGTACTGCCTGCTGCCACCCCTCAGGGACGGGCCCATTTTTCCAGAGAGAAGCACTCCAGGCCAGAAGCTGAGTGCTTTGGGGTTGTGTCCCAGAGGACGATTTGAGACCCCAAAGCACCCTTGAGCTGCAATTCTAATCCAGTTCTCGAAGCTTCCAACTAAGTCTTGCTTCTTTTACTCAAGGTTTATACCATTAAAAAAACCCAAAAACCAACTTGAACCGAATAAATATATGGTGGTTATTTCAACAACAGCAACAGAAATACACACTCTGAACATCTTTCCATGTGGTGAAATATTCTTTTACAACATCTTTAATGGCTACATAGGACATGTCACTTATTAGAGCACTTACCGTCAGATGTTTAGATTGCTTCCAGTTTCTGCTCAAGGTAGGAACAGCTCACCCCTGGTGTACAGCCTTAATTATTTCTTTAGAAAAAATTCCCATAAGTACACTCCCTTGGCCAAGGAGTCTGATTATTTTCAAGGCTTTTGAGATATACTACCAACTAGACTTCCAAAAACGTTGCATCAATTCACCCACACGTCAGTATAGGACAGTCTGCTTTGCAAACTGAAACCAATGCTAATTATTTACCTTAAAAACTGTTGTTCGGAGCACCTGGGTGGCTCAGTGGGTTGAGCGTCAGATCACAAGCTTGCAGTCCATGAGTTCGAGCCCCACATCGGGCTCGCTGTTGTCAGTGCAGAGCCCATTTCAGATCCTCTGTCCCCGCTCTCTACCCTTCCCTCTTGTGCGCTCTCTCAAAAAAAAAAAAAAAAAAAGTTCTTTGGACAAAAAATGGAACCTCATAGCTTTAATTCACCATCAGTCACTAGACCCATTTGCCTTATTACCATTAGACACTGTGTTTCTTCTGGGTTGATTTACTATCCATGTGCTTTGTTCTGTCGTCTGTTAAGGCACTCCCCTTTTTCTTACTGATGACAGAGAGCTTCTATTTATTATGATATTAACTCTGTTTCATGTGTATTTTAACACTTTTTTTTGTTCCATCATTTGCCTTTATATTTTCTCTTTCGTGTGTTTTGACATAGGTATCTTTAGTTAAATATAGTAATTTTCTACTTTTGATTCTGTCTTTGGTTTTGTTGTGTTTTTTTAAGAAAGTCTTAAAAATTCTGTAAATGTTCACCTATATTTTCCCCCAATACTTCCCTGGTTTTATTTTGGGAATTTTTCCTAGCTGAAAGATGAGATGGAACTCTTTTTTTTCCCCAAAGAGTTAATTATTTCATTAATAAGTCATCTTTTCTTACTGATTTAAAATGGAACTTTAATTATACACTGGATTGATTCTGTTTTAATTGATATGTATGCTTTTGTCATCATTTATGTGAATTATTATAATTATGGCATATGTCATTTCTAGTATTATGGAAACTCGTCATTTCTTTCTTTCGTTTCCACATTAGTGTGGTTGTATTTGCCTGTGTGTTGCTCCAGAATTAAAGCAATTCTGCTTCGCTTTCCTTTTATATAATATTAAGAGTGTTAATAATGCTTTCTCTTGAACTCAATCAAGGTTATGACCAGAAGATATGGTTGAAAAAGAAAGGGGAAGTTTAAAGAGACACTTACCAGTCCAGGTGGGCCATTACAGATTTTTTGCTCTAATCATTTCACAAATAACCAGACCTCAAACTCTGGAAGACTGTTCCAGAACATTCTGGAAGAATGTTCCAGAGCCCTACTACTTATGGCATAAATGAAAACCTGTGTAAAAGGGAGTCATAGAGAAAATACAATGATGTATGGGTAGAAGTGAAAGAAAGAAAACAGGATCTGAAATTAAGAGGAACACAAAGGCACATGAAATCAAAATGCTGGAAGTAACCTAAAAAAATTATCCATGGTTTCCATTTGTTCCCCTTCATTCATTTTTCATTTCTGAAAAAGAAAAAAAAAGTCTAGAAGTTTCTAAGAAGCTACTGAAAAACTTTCATATATCTCCATATCTAATTCATGAAGTATGAACTTGTGTTTCAGACAGTTCCAGAATAACAGAATCTTTGCGTCAACCTGCCCAATGCAGGAATCCCCCTGTAGCACTTCCTCTAGGAGGAGTGGCTGCCCCGCCTCTGCTTGGCTACTGCCTGACCAGACCCTACCTCACTGCCTCCCTGAGCTCTTTCCATGTTTAAAAAAACCTAATTATTAGACGGTTCTTGCTGCTATAAAGTCAAAGCCTGTCTCCCAGTATTCCCTCTCCCTTTACCCCCGGTTCCGCCTTTTCACGCCAACAGAGGCCTCGCTGCTTGAAGCTGACTCTTCTGTCATCTTCAGTTTTATCTTTCACGGGCTTGTCATTCCTGATTCCTCAACTAGTCCTTTCAGGACACGGTTCTAGATCTCTCAACATCTTGGTCACTCCTCTGGAAATGTAAAATAGCCAGCATTTCTTTTAAGGGTAAAACACAGAAGTTAACTTCATTCTCCAGAGTCCATCGGACCTGTGCAGTAATTGGGAGCAGCTCATTCCTTACTTGGCCTTTTTTTTTTTTTTTTAAATGAATGCATCTGAAGTTACATGCACCCCTGAGATCACAGACTGGCGCTTCAGCTATTTGGCCGTGTCATCAAGAAAATAGCTCAGGCCCTTTGCACGTGAGCGGGTGAGCAAATCTCACAGGTGAAACTGACCCCCTAACAGACTTTGGAGAAATATGGGAAAGCCAAGAGTAAGGAAAGGAAAGGCCTTGCCATGGAAACACGGAAGAGTTCAGGTGGTAGAACACGGGTTCTGTGGAAGCTTCTGTGCCCAGGGAGGATGGGTGTCCGCGGCCGATGATGAAGGCCCTGGAGGAGTCCCTGTGCCGGGTGCAGGCCTCTGCGCTGGCAGACAGAGCCCCGGATGACTGAGCTTTTGCACTTCTCAGTCTTGCTCCCTATTGCTCAGGATTGGTTGGGGGCAGGGAGGGCTTACCTTTCCATCTGGTCCCAGTCAGTGTGCTGTTGTGTCCGACCATGCTAAACGGAAATGAATACTCAGGACCCCAGTTACCCTGTGTCTGGTCCCCTCCGGGTCCCGGAGAGCCTCAGTCAGGTCTCCCGGCAGCTTCTCTCTAATCCAAGGAGCACCCAACTCCAGGGATGCCCCTCCTCCCACTGGCCTTTCCTCCCCCAAGAAAGCAAGGCCATTNGTCCCCCGCGGGGGGGTGGTGCAGACCAAGGAACTGGGGGCCGCTCTAGCTGCGCAGATTGGCCCTCTGATGTTGCCTCTGGACCGGAAAAAGCAGGCATATTCACAGACGGGCCCTGCCAGAAATCCAGGAGTGGTGTAATTACAGAGCTACAGCTCTCGGTTTTCTGTTACCCTAAATCCTGGCATAAACCATAGTGAGTAAGTCAGAAACTAAATAAACACTGGCTTTCAAGGGAGGCAGGGGGCGGTGGAGGACGAGGAGGGTGGGGGAGGGTGGAAGCTCGCCGAACTTCTATTGGTGGAGGAGGAGCATGTGACCTGAAGACGCTGAGATTTTTTTTCCTGAGCTCACGGAAGTTTCTTCAATGGGTTCATTGTCAGTGGGCCTGGCCTACCTTACCTTTTAGGGGCTTTGTTTCCCATTAATCTGTCTCTTATAATGTCAAATCCATTCGGGAGTAGATTACATGTATCTTCTTACACTGCTATTCTTCCTGGCAAATTAAGTCACCGAGGAAATACAAAGCAGCCTGGTTTGTCTTAACTTTTGCCACCCTATATGGCAGCGAGAAGGTGTTGATGTAGAGGTGCTTGCAGCCCAGCTGGAAAGTAGGTCTCCCCTCGGCAAGTGTACAGTGGAGCCCAGGGCCAGTGGTTATAAAATAGAGGGGAGGAGAAAATGTGGCAGCAGCCCGCATGCGCCCCAGGTTCGGCCACGAGCCCCAGGCCTCTTGGACGTGAAGAGAGTGGCTGGGGACAAAGAGACCCCCTCGGTGCTCCCCACTCCATGCACCTTCCCTCCCTCCCCGGGAACTCTCAGCCCTGGGCAGAGGCCACCACACATGTCCTCCTCCCTGACCCACTCAGCTTCCTATAAGGTTTGGGGCTGAGCTGCTACCTTGTGTTAACTTTCTATTTGGGTATCATATCTCTGAACCTCAGCTGTACCTCACAGCTCATCTCTGGGCTCAGGATGAAAAATAACACCTCCTGGGGCATCCGGGTGGCTCAGTCGGTTAAGTGTCTGACTTCAGCTCTGGTCATGATCTCACAGTTTGTGGGTTTAAGCCCTTTGTTGGGCTCTGTGCTGACAGCTCAGAGCCTGGAGCCTGCTTCCGATTCTGTGTCTCCCTCTCTCTCTGCCCCTCCCCACTCACGCTCTCTCTCTCTCTCAAAAGTAAACACTAAAAAAATAAAAAAAAAAAAAGAAAAAGAACACCTCCTGATTGGAGGAATAAACCCGTAAGGGTCACTCCGCTGGTTTATAAGAAGGAGCTGGACGCTTAGGGGTTGTTTCCACAGACTGATCAACACTGGGGAAGCCTTTCAGAAAGCTGTGGTAAAGAGGTGGGTTTATCCTTACTTTCAACTCTGAATCTTTACGCTCTGGGATGGAATATCCCACAAAGGTCATTCGTGAACAGTCCAATGATTTGACAATAAAAAAAAATGTTTTCCTATGGCAAATTTCAAGCCAGTACAAGAGAGGAGACAGTTCTGTGTATCTTCCGCTTAGCTTTAACAAAGGCAACTCTTGGCTGATTTTGTATCACTTCTACTCCTCTAGTCCATTCATTAGGCACCCTCCCCAGCCAGGATTATAAACACAACACACCAAACAAACAAAACACATCCTGTCATTTTGTTCCTAACTATACAGTGTGTATCTCTAGAAGATAACTTTTGTTTTAAATAATCACTTGTGTGCTAGCATCAAAGTGCTCTGACCCTTGAGGCAGAGCCTGAACGCTGATGAGCCCCTCACGATAAGCCTCTGGGAAGCCCCTGCTACTATCACATGGGATGCCATGGGTCCACCAAATCTTACTTTATGTCCACGCTGCCACTCCTCCTCTTTTCCCAGTCACCTGCTGTCAGGAGAACTGGCTTCTTACAAGGGGTTTACATGTATAGATTTGGAAGCAAGTCTGGCTTAGAATCCCAGCTCCAGCACTTCCTTGCTCTGTGACCTTTGACAAAATACTTAACCTTTCTGTGCCTCAGTTTCCTCGTCTAAAAGCTGAGCCAGTTAAAAGCATGTGCATACTTTTAGAGTTGTAAGGATTAAATATATTAAAAGTAACGTGAAGCTCTTGGAACAGCACCTGGCACATAGAAAGTACCAAGTGTTTGCTTTTATTATTATTCTTTGCTTAGTACGTGCACCATTTCTACCAACACCACCTACATCCTGAATTAACTGACAAAAACAATAACCCATCATATGTATTTTTCAAAGCATTTTTATACATTTTATCAGGTGCAGTCTTGCCATGATCTAGGATGGTGCAGGGAATTTGGAGGTGTTAATGCAGAACAGGGGAGTGCAAAGGTTCCGCTCCAGTTAGCCCTGTTCATGATGAGGGGAAATTAGAACCAAACAAAGGGCTAAAAAGAAAGTTGGTTAAATAAAATATAGCATATTTGTTCTGTTCTACCATCATTAAACGGAAACGAACATTTAATGACATAAAAATTATGCCGAGTAAAGTGAAAAAGGAGGGGGACCTGGGTGGCTCTGTCAGTTAAGCATCTGACTCCTGATTTCAGCTCAGGTCATGATCTCACAGTTCATGAGATCGAGCCCCCACATCAGGCTCTGCGCTGACAGAATGGAGCCTGCTTGGGATTCTCTCTCTCCTTCTCTCTCTGCCCCTCCCCTGTTCACTCTCTCTCTCTCTCACTCTCTCTCTCTCTCAAAATAAACATTTTTTAAAAAAAGAAAAAACTAAAGTGAAAAAGAAAAGTTACAAAAAAGCATGTCAACTATGAATTTATTATGCTCTTTTTCCCTTTTGGTATATTAGGCATGTTAAAAGGACTGGAAAAATAGATATCAATATATTAATGTTATTTCTCAATGGAGCAACAAAAAGTCATTTCTCTTGTGTTTGAAACTTCTTTTTTAATAAACAGATAATCTTTTTATTATATTGGTAGCATTTACATTTCTTCATGGCATTTAATAATAATAATAGATTGTGTTTGAAATTTCTGAATGTTACATAGTGAATATGTATTACCTTTACAATAAGGAGAGGTTACCGTTTAATTTTTTTTATGTTTTATTTATTTTTGAAAGCAAGAGAGACAGCACAAGCAGGGAGGGACCAAGAGAGACGCACACAGAATCCAAAGCAGGTTCCAAGCTGCCAGCACAGAGCCTGATGCGGGGCTCGAACTCACAGACCATAAGGTCATGACCTGATCCAAAGTCGGATGCTTAACCAACTGAGCCACCTAGACACCCTGAAAGGTTGCTGTTTAAAAACAGGATAAGTAATTGTATATGCAATATAGCTCAGTTACGTAGAGGATCTATGAAAACAGTGATGTTAATGGGAGGATTGTGGATACTTTTTTCTTTATATTTTTCAAGTTTTTCCAAATTTTTTTATTCTGAGAGCATGATGTTGCTTTTAGGGAGATGGTTCATATAGGGAAACTGAGGCACAGTAGGCGGGCAGCAAGGCTCTGTGGCTCCAAACTGGAGCAGGTGTTCAGTCCTTCCCAGAGATGCCCCCTTTTGGATCTCTTCCTGACCTGTGCCTTAAGGTGGAGGCTATGACTGTCACAGAGTAACAGTCTTTAAGCCTCTCTTCTCAGAAGAAATGGGCTGCAGGGCCCTGTGTGTTTGGGGTGAAGCAGCGCCCTGGCCATCTGTGGGGGCAGGAGGCCAGCCCTCAGCTGTGCCTCCCCAGATCCTGAGGCAGCAGCCATCTCCCTGCTCCAGACACCAGCTGTGAGGGAGGGGTCAGCTTTGCAGGCAGATGTGTCCCTACATGATAGCAGCCCACCCAGTCAAAGTTGTTTGGAGCCTCCCTGCTCAACCTCCCCAACAAGTGTGTCCAAAACAACGCAAGATGGGAATAAAAGCAAATAGAGGTGGGGAAAGAACAAAAAAAGGGAAAATGAGAGACAAATGTTGGATCTGATAACAACCAAGGCAGAAGGGAGGGTGGTGGGGCCCAAAGGGCAAAGCTGGGGACTAGAAGCCATGGACCAAGAGTCTCTGTGTCGCCCACTGCCTACCTGTATGGTCCAGGGCATGTCCCCCACGGGGGGTAGTGCCAATTCCGCCAGAGGCAGATGTCACTAAAGGGCAAGAAGGATTCCTGCTCCTGGAAGGGGCGCCCCAAGTGCACGTTTGGCCAAATACCCACAGGAAGAGTGGTTGGTTCACGGCCTTCCCACGCATGCCTGTCGATTTGCTTGTCGTCACCAGACTCACTGCTTACAGATGTGCAGACAAGGAATCAGCCTCGTGCTGGCCTTGGCACACTGGGAGGCTGCGGCTGGGCTGGCAGGCAGCCCCCGGCCTGGCCCGGCCCTGGGGCAGGGACATCAGCACGTCTGGATGGACCACCTTGAGGGCAGAAGTGGCTCCAAGTGGCTCCGTGGACCAGGGCTGTGCTCCAGCAGGACTTTCACGGACCTGTCTGTGGGCCTCAGAGGAGAGTAGTCTTTGGGGCTTTTTTTTCCCCAGGTGGAATGGATGCAAAAAAAAAAAAGTAGCCATGGTCTATTGCCATTAAAATGTTATTTACGGCTCTGGCCGTTCTAACATGTCCCCGGTCACTTACCTGCCTTTGGACAGGGAGGGACACCAGCAGTGACTTCAAGGCAAGGAAATATGACAAGAGAGCACCACTGACGATTTGGATAGGAGGAAAGAATGATTCTCCCTTACTCCCTAGCTTCCTAAGTTTTCCTTCAAAATCCCACCAAACCCTCCCACTGGCATCCATTCGGCTTTGCAGAATTTTTTTTTCCTGTTTTTGTTTCTAATGGAGGCTCAGGTGACACATGACGGTTCATAAAATGGCTTCAGAGGTAGGGGCTACAAGGGAGACAAAAAGTAAACCGGGGTGGGAAAGAAAAACAACCAGGAGGTGGGAAGGGCTGGCTGGTTCCTTCTCAACCTGATCCAGGGGAGGGACGGGGGCCTCGACAAGAAGGCTGGGCCCCTTCCTTCCCCCCAGGCTGGGGGCGGGGGGGTGAGGAAGCAAAAGGCTGTTGCTCTGGCCCTCCTGAGTCTCAGGGAAAAGGGGAAAGCCATCGTTGTGATGTCATGAATTACGGGAAAGGGGAGGGGGTGCTGGGTGGGGTATAGGGCAGTTGGAAAAACTGATTTGGGTTCTAGCACTGGGCGTGAGTTGGAGGAGGCTGCAATGAAAGAGTAAGACTTGATCCTGGTGACTTCATTCCAGAGAGGGTGACAGAAGCCACTCCGCAGGGTATTCACTAGAGCAGGTCAGACAACACGTTCCGAACCGAATTATGTTGATACGGCCCATGAGCATGCTTGTTCTGAACTACCACCAACCCCAAACAAAACACATAGGCAGAATCATAAAATGGGCCCCCCTGGTGGTAGCAGGCTGTGCCTACTTCAGCGAAGGTACTGTAGGGGTGGCCCTCTACCTGAGGACACGGAAGCTATAGGATGGCCACTCGGCATCGTGCCTGGACATTCCAGGTGTACGCTAGTGTCCATCTGCAAGCAACAGCAGCCAGGCTGTTTTAAAAAAAAATGTATCTGGCACTGTTTATATATGTCCTACCCTGAGGCTAACACAGAGGAGAGAAGACAGTTACTGGGACCCAAATTCAATAGCATNCCCAACACTGCTGGGTGTAACCTTTTAATTGACTTTATATTTCTGCCTCTCTTTTAAAGGTCCAGTTTGAGCCTCACATCTCCCCCTCCTCCTCAGTGATGTCTCCAATCGCTCTTACAATTCCAAGTCAGTATTATTCGAATAAAACTAGTTCATGACTGGGGCGCCTGGGTGGCTCAGTCGGTTGAGCATCTGACTTCCGCTCAGGTCATGATCTCACGGTCCTTGAGTTTGAGCCCTGCATCAGGTTCTGTGCTGACAGCTCAGAGCCTGGAGCCTGCTTCAGATTCCGTGTCTCCTTCTGTCTCTCCCCTCCCCCACTCTCTCTCTGTCTCTTTGTCTCTATCTCAAATATAAATAAACTGAAAAAAAAAAGAGGAAGAAGCAAACTGAATTTTCTTTATATTTACACACTGGTTCCAAAGCTAATGGTTAATATGTCTGCCTCGTTCTGAGATTTAGAGATATAAGCTATTATACATCATGCACATGAAGTTGATAAACTACATTATGTACCCCAAAGCTACATATTTCTATGTAGACACCTCTGTTTCAGACAGAAACATATAACCTAACAAATAATTCTTCACAAGAATGGAAGTGAACTCAAAGGCAAGAGCAATTAACTGGCTAAGTCTTTCCTCTGTGCTCAGTGTATTAGTCTTTGTTTCCTGTGTACTTGTATCCTTCCTTCCTAGATACACTGAGAGGAGGTCAGTGTGACTTAGAAGTCTGATACAGAGTTTTTAAAACTTACTTTCTAATACATAAACAAAAGTTCCATACCGCCAATATTAAGTTAGGCCTTGTCAAGCACTGTCCAGTATAGTTTTACCTTTCACCACTAATTTAAAATGATTTTTAATTCAGGTACACCTGGGTGGCTCAGTCAGTTAAGCGTCTGACTTCAGCTCAGGTCATGATCTTGAGGTTTGAGTTTGGGCCCCATGTTGGGCTCTGTGCTGATAGCTCAGAGCAGGGAGCCTGCTTTGGATTCTGTGTCTCCGTCTCTCTCTGCCCCTCCCCCAGCTCACACTCTGTCTCTCTCTGTCTTTCAAAAATAAATAAACGTTAAAAAAATTTTTAATGATTTTTAATTCAAATATCCAAGAGCCAACCAAGAGAAGAGGTCTTGGCTTTGGCATACAAGGAATTGCTGTAGATCATTTACGTATAAAAGGACACTTTTTAGAAAAATTTTTTTAACGTTTATTTATTTTTGAAACAGAGTGAGCAGGGGAAGGTCAGAGAGAGAGGGAGACACAGAGTCTGTAACAGGCTCCAGGTTCTGAGCTATCAGCACAGAGCCCAATGTGGGGCTCGAACCCACAGACTGCGAGATCATGCGAGCCAAAGTTGGATGCTTAACCGACTGAGCCACCCAGGCGCCCCTAAAAGAACACTTTTAAAGACTTTAGGTATTCTCTGCAGTTCGTAAGTAGTGCTTGAGTCAGTTTCCTCTGGATGCTCTAACAAATGACCACAAAATGGAAGCTTAGAGAACAAACAGTGCCTTACCGTTTTGGAGCCCAGAGGTCTGAAACCAGTTTCACTGGACAAGGTGTCGACCTGGAGGGGCCCTTCTGGAGGCTTGGGGGTGAGTGTTCCCTTGCCTTTTCTAGCTTCTGCAGGTGACCTGCGTCCTTGTCTCCTGACCCCTTCCTCTTCCTTCACTCTCTTACTTCTGCCCTCACCCTTTCTCTTTCCTCCTCCACTTTCTTGCCTTGCCCTGGAAAGACCTTGTGCAAGGTCCCCCCTGGATAAGCCAGGCTGGTCTCCCCACCTCGGGTCCTTTATTCTTCACTCCTGCAAGTCCTGTTACCATATAAAATCCCAGAGATTGGGACATGGACAGCTTTGGGGGTGGCTTTGTTCTCGGAGCGTTTACAGCCATAATGACATCTGAGTCCCACGTCCTGGAATCCAAGACGGTGCCGGGTTGGTAGTGGGGAGACCTGAGCTAGGCAACCACGGAAGGGTAGCTAGGGAACAGATGGGTCTGCTTTGAAATGCTGATCTGACTTGCTAACCGAGAGACCTTGGGCAAGTGACTTACCCAATCTGGGGAGTAACCACAGCTCCTGGGCAGGGCTGTCCCTGAGAAGTGACTTACTGTACGTGAAGCACCTGGCAGAGGCCGTGTTTGGAAAATAGCTGCCTCCCCCAACCCTGTTCGCCCTTCCTACTCCACCCTCAGCGGGGAAATTATGCTTGTGATTTTTTTTATAATTTCTAAAAATTAAAAGCACCTCACAAATATAGATTCGTATGATTATAATAGACAAAGTGAGGCAGGCCTTTAGGAGAGACCATCTCTCTCCTAAACTGAGAGCCCAGCAAGGGCGTAGAAAGCGGCTCTCCATGTCATTAGTCGGAGGGGTGGGTGACGTCCGTGTATAGAAGAGCTTTGGGTATAAATGGGACAAAGGGATGAATGAGAAGGAAAAAGAAATATGAGTGAGTGTGGGCTCACGTGCTCTGAGAAGATAGGAAGGACCATTTGAGCCCACCGTGCCCTGGATAGCAAACTAGATGATTTAAGCACACCAGTTCCTTGAATTTCAGTGTCCCCAGCTGTAAAACGAGCATTATGAAGAATATCCCACCTCCCTCTACTTATATACAAACAAAAATTTACACACAAATTGAGAAAATGTGTGCACAGTGTGGTATAAACGGTATTTTGGCCCACAAATCTAAGGCGGCATCATACCCCATTGTTATAAGATATGGTCAGGAGGGGCAAAAACGTCACCCAGCTTCAAAATGTGCCTTCCATGTCAGCATGGGAAAAACAGCCCACACAACTAAGAAAGAAACTTTGCAACAAAATCTGTCAACAAGCCACTTACCCCCTTCTTCCATAACCAATGCCAACACTTCCTTCTTTAGGGCGTGCTGCGAGCCGTGGGCATTTGTACCCAGAGGCCTTGCAAGGACAGCAGCCTACCAACTGGGTCCATCCCTTCTAAGGAAAATGGCTTCTAAGTGACTGATCTGGGGGCTTACTGCTCTCGGGACAGCCCTTAGTCCCTGTAGAAGCGAAAGGATTGGAAGCAAGCAGCTTACTTTTCCCTCAGTGCCCAAGAACTAAGGGGAAACCCATGCCGGCATGAATCTTTCTGGGCTTTGTTGGCTACAGAAGGACCCAGAAGCAGTGGGCCTCCTCCCCACTCATGGGGCCTCCACTAGGTTCATTCTTAGGTGTTAGTCCTAGTCTTAGTAACCAAGCAGTTTTCTTCTAAGGATCAAATCTCACAGTTTTCTTTTCTGGCTTTGCTCCAGCAATTTTCCTGGGACAGCCCTAATCCCTGGGCCTCAGTATCCCCACCTTTTCATTAGGTGGGTTGTGCTCGGTTGATCACAGATAAGTAGCATTTTGTACTTGTGATCTCCTAGTACCACCATCTCATTTTGCAGAGGAGGAAACTGAGGCCCAGAGAGGGGAAGGGACTTGGCAGAGGTGGCAAAGAGCTTGGGTGTGAAATTCTGGTCTTTGTCTAGTCTCCTTAGGCAGCCAGCTCCTCAGCAACGCAGGGGCAGGGGCTCTGGCTTCCTGCCATCTGAATCTCTCCAGGTGCCCAGGCCCGTGGAGGGGGGAGGGTCAGTAGACATGTATTGGCTGGTAGACCTAATTGATGGAGAAAGGACTGGTGGATTTGAGTTGGGGAGAAATTGTGAAGAGTGATCGGGACTGGGAAGCAGGCCCACATGGGCAAGTGTTGGGCTTGGGGGTTGGGGATGTGTGGTTCTGGACAGTCACTTACCAGCTGGGTGACCTTGGTCAAGTCTCTTGACTTCTCTACATCTCCATTTCTTCACCTGTAAGATGACGGTGACCATACCATGGTTTGAAGATTTACAAAGCCCGATATACTCAATAGATAGGAGCTGATTTTTGTTGTGGTCCTTATTATTGTGTAATTACAATAGGGGCAAACACACAGTCACTACAGGAGGCAGGGAAACAGGAAAAATGTCATGGAAAGATGTTGGGAAAGCACAAGGAAAAGCGGTCCCTTGCCATCGCTCCTGAGGTCGGGTGGCACTGCGGGCCTGCAGGAAATTCCACGGATTCTGGTGGAGAATGCGAGGCAGAGGGAAATGAAGTGGCTCTCATTCCTGGTGCACAGAAGACCTTCGGCTCATCCACATGTAAGGAGCCTGGGAGCCCCACCCCATCACCAGAATGGGTGGGGCCGCTCCTGTGTTTCTACTCACAGCCTGAGCAGTAGGTGACCCTTTTTGGACCGTTATGACACAGTGCTCAGTGTTGCCGTTCACCTGGCTTCCTCTGTGATCAGAGGGGCATAATCCAGGCCACGGCCCGCACTTGATGTGACTTCTCCTCCTGGAAACGGCCCCTCCAGTGTTCTGGCTCAGGATGCTCGGTCACCTCCAGCAAAGAGCTCCAGAGGACAGGAGGCACATGGAGGTTCGGCTGGGTGGAGCTGCAGCTGGGAGAGCCACTCAGATACGTGGAAACTGAGATGCAGACACAGCTGTGGGGGCAGAGTTCCCCCGTCACCCTGGAGGAAAATGGTGACAGAAAGAGAGATGGCTTCCTAAGGAATTGAGGAAATCTCACCTCTGAGGACAATACATAGGTACGAATGCCTCTGTTGGCTCATTTTTGGCAGAATGGCCCTGGCATTCATGTGTGGTTTGGCATGTACATGTGCTTCTTCCCGCCCCTGGAGTGAGGCCCTCCCCCAGGGGTCAATCCTGTGGGCAATCACCACGTGATCCTGTTTTCAGTGAACCTCTGCTTATCACTGCGGAAGGGTCAGCTGATCATTAAGCAGCAAGATCATTACCAAACCAGAGAGATCTGCCATTTTAATGGGGGCAGAGTCAAGAGGGGAATCAGTAAGACTAAAGCAATTGGCTCTGGCATCCAGAAGACTTGGGTTTGAGGTCCAGCTGTACCGCTGCCTTGGACAAGCTGTGCTTCTTGCTGGAACTCAGTTTTCTCATCTGTGATATGGGAATAACAATCTTTCTTGTCTGCTATGGTTGTGGTGTGGTTTGAGTGAGATATTTACTGTAAAAGTACTTGGTTAACTGTAAATGCTAAACACTTGGAGTAGGACGTTATTGCTAGCTGTCCCTCTCAAAGTTTATTTCAAGGAGTTTTAAAGTCGGGAAGGGAATTCTCAGCTGTACCTTAGATGATAGAGCTTGAGACAGCCCCGCACCCACTGTGTCACTTTGGGAGAGCAGGTATGCCTTCCAGTCTCCAGCCAGGGTAGCCCTTCTGAACTGAACAGCTATATGGTTGGTTGAAACCTGAAACCCTCCAAACTTTCCATTGAATCAGAGCAAGGCTGCTCAAAACTGTCCCTTTCAGGAGGCAGGGAGGTGACACCTCTAAAGGTTGCATCCTGTGCTGGCCACTGGGCCACTGAGTCATTCCAAAGTTTTCCAGGGAACCCTTTTCCCACCTTGAGCCTTAGGAGTTCCTGAACATGAAAGCAAAATAATACAAAGGCTCTAGTAGCTTCTCCAGGCTGCTGTGTTGGCAGGTGGTGAGAGTGGCTGAAGGAGAAATGCGTGTGCGCGTGCGTGTGTGTGTGTACAGGTGAGGGAAAAAGGCAGACAAGAGAAGGGAGGAGGGGGAGGAGGCTCATTCGGTCTTCCATTCAAAAATGCTGTTTGACAGTTGACGGTATGTAGGTTCTGTGGTGGATAAGGAAGATGGGATGAGAGGGAGGGAACATGAGTGAGGTGGGAGGGGGAAGTGAGGAGAAAAAGAGCTCAAAAAGGAGGTTATCTGATAGAATATTCTGAGCTGTAGATTCCTGGGCAAGCAGGCAGGCAGGAGAGCATTCCCCCCGAGAAATGCTGTCAGGGTCTGTATGGGAAACCTCTCTTGTCAGGTCACGTTACCCTCCTGGGTTTCTTTAACCAAAGACGTATGTACAAGGCAATTACGAGGGCTCTTGCCTGAAAAGTAGCAGGAGCCCATTCTGATTCCTGACCCTTAGCAGGTGATCAGCAAACAGAAATGGAAGGCCACACTTTGCACACGGACTCTGCAGTGGGGAGGCAGATAGCACAGTCCATCTCAGTAACTTAACAGCAAAATGTCCTTCTCTGAGATGGGTGCAGGGCATGCAGGAGGCCTTGCTTCACTCATTCTCAGACCCCTATAAGGAGCCTGCTGGGATTCAGCTCTACCCAAATGACCTAATGGACAGGACATCCTGTCTATGGGTAACACAGTGAGTACTGGACCTACACCATGAATACAATCCGTTCCCTGCCCTTCAACGGCTCTCAACTCAAAGGAGAGGGCAAGTCCTACCTATTTACAGATGAAGAAACTGAGGCTATATGTGATATCATTAAAACATACATTAGTTCTTTCTTTCACTCATTTATTCAGAAAACTTTCACGGAGGCCACATGAGGCACCGGGCTGTGTCCTGGGTGCTGGAGGCTGATACAGAGAAAAGTCAGGCACGTTCTGCCCTGCAAGGGGACACCTGCATGGACCATGACAAATAAATGGAACACTTTGGAATTTATATTTTGGTTGTGCACTGGAGCCCTGTGACTTTTATCTGCATAGCTTCAGTTTCATCATATGTACATGCCATTCAGAGGGGTAATGGGAAAATGCCGTGGGGTGTGTGTGTGTGTGTGTGTGTGTGTGTGTACACAGAAAGGCTCCTGAAATTGTTGCCTCAGATCTCAGGGAGTTGTGGGGAGAAGGATGACTGGAGAATGGTGTGAGGAAAGGCAGCCCTAGCCAGTTTCAGTGATGACGTGGTACCTCCAGGAAGAAGAGGAGACAGTACAGCTGAGAGCATGGGCTGGGAATTCAACCTGCATCAAGCCGGTGGTCAAGAGCATGGACCAAGGACAGTCAATTACATCTGCCACTTACTAGCTGTGTAACCTTGAGGAAATGGCCTAATCTCTTTAAATCTCAGCTTTCTGATCTGCAGAATGAAGATAATGATGCATATCCCTCAAGGGAGTACAGACATCATTGTGGGGATTCACTGAAATACTCTAGTATCACTGGCACCTTCAAGGAACTCAGTAAGCTATCGTCATTCAGCAGCAGTATCATCGTTATCAAAAGTGTCCCCCTGGGAAGGAGTAGGAAACCGTGACAATGAGTGTGCATGGGGATTTTCCTGCTCAGGGCAGGCTTGAGTGGATACAACGGCCCCTCCTTATCTCTCTGGGGATTTCAAGCCCCGGTGGGAGGAAACCACATCGTGGACTGGACCTTCAAGGCCCAGGCTGCATCGGACCAGGAGCGAGTATGCTGCACCTGACAGTGAGTGGCTGGGGCCCCAGAGCCCCTGCTCTGGGCGGGGTGGGGCTCTGGGGCCTTTGAATAAGGACAGCAGTTTATTCCCATCTCCCCAAAACCCCACAAGTAGGTTCCTCAGAAAGAGAGAAGTTCAACCCTCCAGTCTCCTTCCCAGAGAGCAGGTACTTCTGAGTTTTAAATAACTGTACATTTTTTTCCTACTTACACAAATGCTCATATTTGCAAAGTGTAGGAAAGTTAAATAACATTTTATGATGATCCTGAACATCACCACCCAAACCAATCACTCTTCTTTTCTGTAGTTCAGATTACTTTTAGTGCTTTATTTTTTGCCTTAAAAAAAAAAAATATATATATATATATAGTTATAATCTGAATATGATTCTATTCTACTTTCTCACTTAATGTTACTTTGTAAGCTCTTGTTTTTACAGACTTTACCTACAAAATTTTAAAAGTCTGCCCTTGGTTTGAAATAGATGATGTGTTTTTCTCTAATCATTTCTGCATTGTTAGATGGTTTCCAATTTTATACTTTTTAAATAACATCACATTAACATCTTTGGATGCACCCATATTCTGTAACTTGAATTATTTACTTAGATTAAATCCTCAGGGGTACCTGGGTGGCTCAGTCGCTTAAGCATCTGACTTCAGCTCAGGTCATGATCTCACGGTCCATAGGTTCAAGCCCCATGTCGGGCTCTGTGCTGACAGCTAGCTCAGACCCTGGAGCCTGTTTCAGATTCTGTGTCTCCCTCTCTCTCTGACCCTCCTCTGCTCACACTGTCTCTCTGTCTCTTAGAAATAAATAAAACATTTAAAAAATTTAAAAAAAGAAATTATCTCCTCAGAATAGAGTTTGTACAATTAAAGAGCATAAACGTTTATAAAGCTTTTAATGTTTTAGGCAACTCAAAATGTCTTCCAGTTGTTTTTTAATGTTTATTTATTTTTGAGAGAGAGAGAGAGAGCATGAGCAGGACAGGGTCAGAAAGAGAGGGAGACACAGAATTTGAAACAGGCTCCAGGCTCCCAGCTGTCAGCAGAGAGCCCAACACAGGGCTTGAACTCCCAAACGGTGAGATCGTGACCTGAGCTGAAGTCAGACGCTTAGCCGACTGAGCCACCCAGGTGCCCCATGTTTTCCAATTTTTTAAAACAGTATATGTAATGTTATATGTTAAAATGTTAAAACATAAAGATAAATAAAGTGAATGGAAAAACTGGGGCAGTGCCTGGGTGGGGCTCCACTTGGTTGAGTTTGTTTAGTCTTGATTTCAACTCAGGTCATGATCTCATGATTCCTGAGATCAAATCCCATGTCACTGACAGCGCGGAACCTGCTTGAGATTCTCTTTCTCCCTCTCTCTGCCCCTCCTCAACTCGCACATGCTCTCTAAATAAATACACTTAAGAAAATAAAATGAATGGAAAAATGATTAATAATCCTACTGCCCCAAAATAACCACTTTTGACACTTTCATATGCTTTCTTCCACATTGCTCAGGGATCATTTTTTATGTAAAATCATTATTTTCACTTATTTCTCCACATCATTAAGATTCTGTCTACAACATAATTACTGTACAATGGCCCTTTGTGTGTGTGTATCATAATTTATATCATCTTGGTGGTTAACAAGATTTTCCCCTAATGACTACCTGTTATAAATAGCACTAAAGCAGATGACAAAAGACCGCTGCATTCATGAGGAGGACCCTGTCTGGAGTCACAGAAGTATAACCTCAAGCACTCATGTACATCGAGAGATTCACTCCTCTAGCACCTTGCAACTGGATTCAAAACCATTTCTATACTGGTTTTACGAATGGAACATACTGCGCTATAGAGCATTGGAGTGACCCGTGCAAGTTCATAGATTTAGTAAGTTTCAGAGATGAGTTGATCCTAATGTGTTGGGTCCAATGCCCCTCTCATACATGATTCAATTTGGTAATTTTTATTCTGAAACATTTTTGTTTTTTGAGCAATTTGCTTTGAGAGCAAAGTGTGCATAAGATGACAAGGTGCTAAAGGGAAGCCTAAAGAGGATTGACTTTTATTCGTACCAACCTGGGGGAATTTCTCTATTGGTGTATCACAGATCTCTACCCTTGACTTTATCCTGTCCTGCATTTTAATGAAGATGGATAAAGCAGGCTTATCCCAATTTCAAGTAACATGTCACTAAGGTGCTGAGTGACAAGAGCAAGATCCAAACTCAGTGGACCTAAAGGAAGGACCCAAACTCTTCCTGTTAGGAAGAAGTATAAATATTTATTTTCTATTCAAAAAGGGGGGGGGCACGGGGGGTGGAGAAAAGGGAACTATATACAGCAAGGAGGAAAACTGACCTTATAGTATGTCTATTAAAAATGTTAAAAAATGGGGCTCCTGGGTGGCTCAGTTGGTTAAGCGTCCAACTTCAGCTCAGGTCATGATCTTGAGGTTCATGAGTTTGAGCCCTGAGTTGGGCTCTGTGCTGACAGCTCAGAGCCCAGAGTTGGCTTCAGATTCTGTGTCTCCCTCTCTCTCTGCCCCTCCCCTGCCCATGCTCTCTCTTTCTTTCTCTCAAAAATGAATAAATATTAAAAAAAATTTTAATGTTTGAAAATGCATTTAACTCTCTCTGCTTAGTGCTGGCCAACAATGTAATGTAGGAGCCACCAAGTTGCACAATCCACAGGACCCCATTTACATGTACGTCAGTGAGACGGCCTTGGATACGGTTGCCAAAAAGCTGCAGTAAATTTAGGCTGTCTTAATAGAACTGCAGGGTCATTAAAGAAATTTTCATGATACTTATTAAAGACTATGTGGTTAGACTTCATTCAGTAAGGGACTTCTCCAATGGGGTTTTGTAGTAGGGGAAAGAGCTTGGGCTTCACTCCAAATACAATAAGGACACATGAAGATTTATAGCCAAGGAGCAGAGGTAGTGGATGGAAAGTTACTAAGATGAAACATGAGGGGTAGAGGGGATTCTGGCTAAACAAACTTCACAGGATTATTGCTGAAGGCAAGCCAGAGTCGTGAGTTGGGGTGGGGGTGGGGGTGGAGATAAGGAATTTGCCCAGAAATCAAGGGTGGAGAGTTTTTGCTCAACGGATCCAGCAGAATTCTTGCTTAAAAAACTAAGCAAAATTGAACACAGAAGCCCGAGTCAGGGCCTTATTGAGAAGAGAGTTCAGGGGTGTTGATAAAAAGTCTGAGAAACATGTCATGTTTATCTTTCAGAAGACATTGATTGAATACCTACTGTGTGCCAGCTGAACAGTACAGACAAAACTAAATTCCTGTCCCAAAGAACTTTACATTCTGGTATCAATATAAGGAGAGACTAAAAATAAGCTAGTATATGAAAACAATAAGCAAGATAATTACAGTATGATAAATACTATGAAAGAAATAAAGGAGGGAACATGGTAGAGAGTTGGATAGCATCTCTAGAGCAATTAGTGATAGAGAGGGAAATGAAGTTTGGGGTGTCAGAGAAATAGAGACAACTCAGAAAATGAAGGAGAGGCTGATTATGTTGAGTGCCGCTGGGAGCACACAAAGGCAAAACAGAGAAGTACCCACAGAATTTGGCAACATGGAAGTCATCTGTGGCCATAACCAAGAGCAGCTTTGGCTGGGATATCGAGGATGGAAGCACAGTTGGGGTGGGTTGAAGAAAGAATGGGAAGTGAGAAAGTAGAAGCAATCTTTTCTAGAAGCTTTGCCTTGGGTGGGGAGCACAGAATGGGATGTGGCTAGTGGATATAGAGTCAGGGAAGCAGGTACTTTAAAAGATGGATGATATTAGGACACAGTCTTCATAGAGAAAGCGAAAGTGATTGTCAGGAGAGAGGGAGGAGAGACACACACAATCTTTGAAATGACAAAAGTAGAGATGGGTCCAGAGTGTAAGTGGAGGGCTCAGCCTTTGATAGAGGGAGGGAGACAGAATGCTTACTACAGAGAACTATTGTAACTGGAAAGAAAATGGAAAATATGAGGTCAGCTGCCAGAAGGTTTGTAAGGTTGGTGGTAGGAAGATGTTAACCACTTCCATGTTCTGAATGAAAAATGAGCCTCAAGTTGAGTGGAGCAGAATGCAGGTTTGAGAAATAGGGAAAGTTATGAAATGAGTGCCTTGGGAAGTGAGAGTCCGTACTGATGGGAAACTTAGCAGGAGTGCTGGGTGGAGTGGAGCATCTGTTTGAGGTTCATGCAAGCATCAGATATTGACTCTGGCTAAGTTGAGCAACAAATCTATTGGAAGAATGGAGAGAGTTCCCATGCTCATAGGCAAAGCTGAAGGACCAGAGTACCAGGGACTCAAAAGCAGAAACCCATGGACAGCAGCTGTTGGGATGACTGGGTTCCATCCCTCCACATTCAGATTCCAAGGAGAGAGCAATGTCCAGACTGAGGCAAAGAACAATGATTTTATTGTAAGTCTCACCAAGTCTGTGCTCAGTGGGAAGGGCAATACTTCATCCAGCGAAATTGTGGTCTTATTACCTAACAAAGAGGGAAAGGATCCTGTACAGACAAAATCAGAGGACCACTATGCAGTCATGAATTAAAAATAATGAGTTAGGGGCACCGGGGTGGTTCAGTCCATTAAATGTCTGACTCTTTA